>NC_057805.1:471301919-471305500 GCF_018294505.1 Triticum aestivum | reverse complement strand
AGGAGGGGCGGCCGGAGGAGGAGGGAGGAGGGGGCGGCCAGAGGAGGAGGGAGGAGTGCACGGTGGGAGGAGGAGGAAGGGGAGGAGGGAGGAGGAAGGAGGAGGGACGGAGGGACTACCAGGAGCGTCCGCGGCGGCGGGCGACGACGGTGGTCGCAGAACGGCGGCGGCGGCGGCGGACGACGGGGGCTACGGGGGAGAGTGAATGAGAGGGAGAGTGAGAGGGTCGGCCGCGCGGGGACGATAAGTTAGGCTTAGTAGCAGCGCGGGTTGAAGAAAAGCGCTACTACTATGGAGCATAGCAGTAGTGCTGGGTAAGGATATGCGCTGCTGCTAAGTGGGGCTAGCCATGTGCGCCCAGTTCAAACTTACCAGGAACGCATTTTGCTAACACGCGCTACTGCTAATAGGATAGCAGTAGCACCTTTTACTGCCACGCGCTACTACTAAGTAGTAGTAGCGCTTCATTTTATCCAGCGTTACTGCTAAGATTCTGTGTATAAGGTTTTCCCTAGTAGTGTAACATTCTAAGTTACATCATGTGTAGTCCTGATGGCATCAGCATACTAGATGGCAAGTCCTACCTAGGAGATGATGGCTATGCATGTCGGCCAGGTATTCTTCCACCCTTCAAGAAAACTAGATACCATCTGAACGAGTTCTTTGGTAGGAACTATCCTAGGACTCCTCAGGAACTGCTCAATCTCAGACACTCTAGCCTTAGAGTAATGGTTGAGATGTCATTTGGAGCTCTGAAGAATAGGTTTAGGATCTTGGATCAGAAGCCATTCCACCCTTACCCTACCCAGATTAAGCTTGTTCTTTCATGTTGCATCATTCACAACTTGATCTTACAATGGGGTTGTGATGAACTTGTGTCGGAAGAGGAAGATGTCACGCCTGATGATGTGATCAGCTCCGACCATGGTGTGGAGGCGTTTGACAACGAAGCGTGAAAGAACAAATGGTTGGAGTGGGTTCGGGCAATGTGGGATAACAGCGGTCAGACGAGGATCTGAAGAAGAAGAAGAAGAAAATGATAGCCAGCAACACAAGAAAAGAAGAAGCAGCACAACAACAGCGGCAGAAGAAGAAAAAGAAGAAGAGGAGGAGGAGGACGAGGAGGAGAAGGAAGAGGAAGAGGAAGAGTAAAAGGAAGATGATGGACTCCACCTAGTTAGCATCGTTGAACTTTCCCCTATTCAGCCACATTTCTCTTAAAAACTTGTACCGCCATTTGCTAGTAGCTAGAATAAACTGCTATTTGTTTCCTAGTTAGGACAAGACAATGTTCAGTGTGTCTGGTAAGAGCATCTACAACCAGACACCCCAAACCAGCCTCAAACGCCCGGGCGGCCGGCCTGGTCACTGAGTAGTCACGAAAATCTGACCCAGACGGGCGCCTCAAACAAGGCTCAAACGCTCGGGCTGACCGGCACCCCTCATATACAGCCCTAATATGGGGTCCCACGCGGAAATGCCCGGAAACCTGGCGGTCCGATGGACGTCTCCTCTGTCACCGCGGTGTGAACGCCGCGTGGCGCCGCTCCGGCTCACCGCCCGAGGCCATATCCGGCTATTTAAGCCGGCCGACGTCCCCCAACCCTAGCCATCCACCTCTTCCCTCTCCGCGCCGCTACCCAAGCTCACCCGCCTCCTCTCCACCGCTCTCCCAGGCTCTCCGGCATCGCCATGGTCCGGCGCAAGATCACTACATACGCTATGCTGTCGTCGGAGCGCCGGAGGCAGATCGCGGAGGAGATCCAGGCGAGGCGCACCGCCCACATCGCTGTCGGTCTGTGGAGGAGGAGGGAGAGCAGCTATCGGGCCGATGGAGGTGGCGGATCCGGAGGAGGAGGCGGAGCAGCCTGCTCTGGGGTTCACCATGGGCGAAGCGGAGGCGGAGTTCGCCGTCGCCTAAGGCGCGGAGATGACGGAGCAGCAGGCCATTCTGGAGTCCATCCAGGATGAGGCCTATGTGGAGGCCAACCGGCAGCTCCTCCGGCAGGAGCAAGCGGCGTCTGACACGCTCTTCGTCAAGCTCGACGCAGAGATAGAGGAGGAGGAGGAGGCCGGACCGGTGCACCTGGAGGCGCCAGAGCTGCTGCTGCCGCCCATGTATCCGGAGCCGGGCACGAAGATTATCGACATCTCCGACAAGGAGTAGCTACGTAGGTTTTTTAGTTTGCATGCTTTTGTATGGATTGGAGAATCTAGTATGAGATGTCCGATTGCAGTTGTGTTAATTTGAGGAGTGCCCGCTCACTGCCTGCGGATGCGCTCGGGCGCGTTCACGTGCGTTGAGGGGTCAATTTATCATATACGGTTGTAGATGCTCTAAGGTCACTACTCGTGAGAAGTGATGATCACACCTTATGCCGTTTACAACGAAACAACGTGTTGTTTGTCTAACAACAACGACGCAGGCAACCAAACAACAAGACAGAAATTGCTTCCCTCATGCAGGGAGCCTAATGCAGGCAACCAAACTATACGCGGATGTTCCTTTAGCCTCCATTTAGTTTAAACAGACCCAACTGAGACAAGTATGCAAAATGCATAAAACAAAGATGTGAACCAAACACATCCGTAGTGGCGAAACGGCTGTGGTGCAAGCATCGCCTCATTTTTGAGATTATTTATTATAGAAGAAGGAAAGGTTAGAGCAAGTATAATAGAGATAAGTCAGCGAGCTATAAGAAATAAATTAATATATTTCTGTTTAGTTGAAGGAAAAAGAAGAGGAGAGAGAAGGTAAGCGGGCTCTTCGTGAAGAGCCAGCTGTAGCACGTGCTCCTAGGCACTTTATGAGAATGAAATGTGGGCCACATAATAAAAAAGTAGTACACTCTTTTGATCTACTATTGTACATGTTGACTATAAAATAGGCTGTATATGACATGGCACTGGTTTATAGCCAGCAGCTGGCTATACTATTAACCATGCTCTTACACGACATTGCATGTAATCTTGTGACGAGATTATTATGAATATAAAATTCTTTCACTTGTGAGTACTTTATATTCTCCCATCGTGGATGCGTATTTTCCTTTTTTTCCAGCTTAGTTTCTGCTTAATTCTGCCCTGGTACTTTGTTCTGGCATGTCGCTTAAACGGCATTTTGGCATGTTCTTCCCAGGGTAGTTCTCTGACATGTGGTGGTATACGAGTGGGGAAAATCAGCATTAACAACTGTATAACACAAGAAACTGGCAAGGCTTTTCTCCGCTTCTCCGACATCTTAGTTCGAAGTGACAACGGACACATTAAAACGTCAAATATGCTCTAAGATATCACTATGATCTTCAAGTTCGGACAAGAATTAGCAGATTCTAGTTTCCATAACAACAAAGGAGTTTCATGTATTTTTACAAGAGAATCTAAATGTGTGAAATATTAACTTATGAGAAAAATGGTACAAACAATGACCTTAGAGAACGCTTTGTCATGTGAACTCATTTGGACCCTACCTCCCGCCGGCCCCAGATCGTATCTGGCGCACTGCGGGCTCCCCCCCCCACCCCCCTCCCGCCCCCCGGTCGAGCTACTGCATGGCATCCGTCCGCCCTGTTTGGCGGCTA
>NC_057805.1:471291875-471301504 GCF_018294505.1 Triticum aestivum | reverse complement strand
TGGCGCAGCTCCCTTCTTGCTATCGCCCGTTGGGGCGGGCGAAGCCCTTGGGGAAGGTAGCCGGGGCTCGGTCCCGCCTCGATGCAGCCCACCCTCCATCCCCGATGGAGCCTCCTCCGAGCTACGATGACGACCACTGCGTGTGTGGTCACGACGATCCTCGACAAGGCTGGTGAAGCTTCACGGTGGATCTTTGTCGACACTGCTCCCGTCCTTGCGTCTATGGACATGCGTTCTCCAGTGTCCTTGGTCTGTCGGCGTCCTCTGGCGCGGTTTCGGTCCTGGCGCACCGGCTGCTGCGTCCCTTCCAACTTCGGTTTGCCGGTGTTCTGGTTTCTCCGCCTCTGGCAGCACGGATCTGCGCTCCCTTCCGGTTCCTAATTGCCGGCGGTGTCGGCCATCATCCGTCCATTCGTGTCGGCTCCCTACCTCGCTGCCTCTTCGACTCTATCCACCTACATGTCATGTCAACTCCAAAGCTCGCGTTTTTCATCGGTGGCAGGTGCAACCCCACCCCCTTATGAGGTAGTAGTTGACAAGCAGGTTGACTTTGACATCTTCGGACCCTGATCTGGTGGCTTTGGGATTGCTCGGACTCATGCCAAGCAAAACCCATGCTCGGCTTGCCGATGCTGGCAGCGGCGACACTCGCGGGTGTCGTTTCCCTTCCTGGAGGTGTTGCCATGGACTTTATCCGCACCCCTCTACAAGCATCAGGGAAACCCTATGTCCGGTTCTTCGGATCGGATGGCGGCGGCGGCACGACGTTGTTCCCCTTCTTGAAGGCGCTATCTTGCTTGCTCGTGGTGTCCCCGGTGTTGGACTAGGAGATGTTCGATGTCCTACTGATTTGGCCTGCTCCCCTAGGTCTAGGTTTGGTGGGTTTAGTTGTGTTCTTTTCCTCTATTCAGGTTGATCACGCCGTCTCTCTCTGCTCCGGCCACCATGTTGATGCCTCCTTGCGTTCATGTCATGTGTTGTATCCCTTATTGTACTCATTCTTCTCTCTTCTATCAATGAAAAGATACGTAAGCTTTGTGTATTCACAAAAATGTGACTTCATTTGGGAGGGCCGTTTTGGCTCTCGGCAGCATATGCTTCCGAATTAACATTAAATTCAAAATAAATGGTATTATTTTTTAATATAAATCTATATTTTTTTTAAAAAATTCCATGTTAGTATAACAAGCTTGCTTGATAATGTCCATAGGAAATAGCAGTGCTTTGTATGCGAAAAAAATTAAGTGCAACATTTGAATGTAACACTTTTTAGGTTATTTTTGCACAAGTTAAAATGCTAAAGCTTTCTACCTAAAAAATTGTAGGTAACATTTGGATGTGACCATGAATACATCTAATTTATTTGGATTTTTTATATTTGAAAAATCATTTTGGAGCATGGGAGCCTGTGCTGGGAGCCGAATTGGATTTTGGAAGTCATTTGACATATCTTGTGTCATTTCCCAAACCCAAAAATATATGTTATTTACTCCCCTGCTCATTATCAATATGTGATACATTAAAGTGGGACAAAGACTGCCACAAGTGTGTTGCTCTCCAATATAAAACTAAAAGGGCACATGTGTATGGGTCCTGCAAGGAGAACAAGTCATGTGAGAGCGATGTGTTATGCCCGCGTTGATAGAGAAGAAAAATGGCTGTGTTTTACATACCCATCGAGATGGTTTGCAAGAAAATCTGGTGTTTCTTGTATTGTACTGCTAACTAAGGGTCAGTTTTTTTGGGCGATTCTCCCAGAATCGCCACTCCTAATTTTTTTTACAATCCTAGTTAATTAGACCTTAACTAGGGAGAAACTGGGGAGGGAGCGATTCTCCCAAATCGCCCAAAAGAACTTGTTACGATTTTTTTCTTTCAAGATTCGACTAAATGGTTTGTACATTTTGCATGTTCAATGCATAGCATGTACTATTTTGTTGAGTAAACTCGGTAAATGGGGAAGCAGCTGCTCAGGACGCGGTGCCGCTGCGCGAAGGGATCGACTTTGCAGTGCACGGCGCCGTCCCCGCGCGCCAAGTTCTCCACCTGTACGCGGATAGCCTGGACTCACGCGTCGTTGATGACAGCCTGAGACTTGAACGTTACAGCTCCCGGCTGCCTCCGGCTACGATAAATACCAGCCTCCTCGCTCCATCCCAATTCACAACTCGCTGCTCGAGCACAGCTTCCAGCCTTCTACACACAGAGCTAAGCATCTGCTTGCTATCATCTCGTCTCGTCTCCTCTCCGAATCGTCATCAACAGCTACCAGATGGCTCGCTTCGCCGTGGTCGCCGCCATCATCGCCCTCCTCGCCGTCGCCACCGCCGCGCAGGGCCCCATGCCGGCGCCCAGGATGGCCCCGCTACCGGCGCCTCCGGCGAGGTCCCCGGCCACCGCCCCTGCGCCGCTCGCCACCCCGCCCACCGCCGCGTCGCCGTCCCCGATGGCCTCTCCCCCGGCCCCTTCCACCGACGCTCCCTCTGCGATGACACCCTCCGCGGTCTCCGCCACACCCACCGGCGCCCCCACCGGCACTCCCGCAAGCTCTGCAGTGTACTCGTCCGCCGCCAGCTTCGTTGCAGTCGCCGGAGCGGTCGCCGTAGCCGTCATGTTCTAGATGGAGGGACGACTCTGCTTCGTCTTGTCTCAAAAAACGTCTTACATTATGAGACGGAGAGTGTCAAAAAACGTCTTATATTATGAGACGGAGGGAGTACAATTTAGATTGTTTCCGCGATTCTTTATTAGAGACCCATGAAGATTACACGACATTGCGATGTAATCTTGTTACACATGCATGAGATTATTATGAATATACAAATTCTTTCATTTGTTTTCTTCCCGTGGTTTTTTGTATGTGTTTGTTATTCTCAGCTTATTTTCTGATATGCATTACTCAATTTTACTGGTAGGAGCAGGGAAAATCTACATCGACGGCTGTAGAACACAGAGGAGACTCGCCTTTCTTAAATTAGTACTGCCACCATTGCCCTCCTTCGTTGGAACCACCAAATTCACCCTCTTCCCCATCCATGTTGCCGAAAATCTCACACCCCATCGCCAGCCGCCGTCCTCTCTTCCCCTGTTACCATGTCAGTTTGGTTGTGCCCTCCTTGCAGACCTTTGCCCGACGAGACCAAAGAGGACTACATCGAGGGAGAGTTCTTGGAGAGGGCATGAGAGTAATTAGAGTGGGTCGATGACAAAGTGCGCCTTAAGGCCTAATAGACGTTGTTCGCGCCGCCTTCCCGCCGCTCTCGAGTATTTTTGATCGCATTTTGATAGCCACCATTGCAGAAATGGCAGCCACGCTTATGCCGGTTTTCTACACTGTGGACTTATCCCTCCTACATGACACATAGGCGTTCGTTGACCGCGTGGCTATGAATGTCGCGGCAGCCAAAGCCTTCCCCGACTGTGAGATCATTTCGAAGAGGACGAAGAACCCGTAATTTAGCAGAGAATTGTTTTAATCCTTCTTGGAATCCATTTTGTCATATAGAATTCCTAGTTGAGACCGATGTTTAATCCATTATTGAAAAACTTGCACTGTTGAGGTGGGGAATGAAATTAAACTGAAGTCTAAATCTAGTGTGTTATGAATTTTGGATTTTTGGGAACAACCGTTGCAGTCTATGACAAGTAAGTGGGATGCACATCTAAAAAATATGAAGGCTGCCTTTTTTGGCGATTCTGTGTTTATGCACAGCCAGTCAGCCACCACTGTGTCCTTCATATCCAGATGGAGCACTGTATATCCTATATGACGACCGCACATACGACGAATTTGCTAGAGTTGCTCTTAGCTGCAGCGCCACGTTCGAGGTGCTGACCTGGGAGGTCGGCACTTTCTTCATAGCTGCCAACATCCGTGTGCGAGCGTCGCTTCGCGAGCTTGTGATCGTGCAAGTCTATGGACCAGCAGATCACTCACGCTCGGCCGAGTTCCTGGGAGAACTTGAAGCCAAGGTGAGGATGGTATCTGCAGCTCAAATCCCTTTAATGGTGGGTGGTGACTTTAACCTGATTCGTTCGGGTGCAGATAAAAACAACGACAATATCAATTGGCCAAGGGTGGCCATGTTCAACAACGCTATTGCATCTATGGCACTTAGGGAAGTGGCCAGAACTGGGGCAAGGTACACTTGGACTAACAAGCAACTAGCCCCGGTGCGATCCGTCTTGGATCGTGCTTTCATGTCTCCGGACTGGGAAGTGGTGTTTCCTTTATGTTCGCTCCTTGCTGAAACAAGGATTGGATCGAACCATGTTCCCCTCATCTTATCTTCTGGGGAAGATAGGATTCGCCGCAGCTCGCGTTTCCTCTTTGAAACCGCGTGGTTTGGGGTTCCTGATTTCGACACCATCTTTAGGGAGAGATGGTTGCGATGTGTCCAACTCGCAGGCCAGCAACGCGGCCCAATGGAGTTTTGGATCGCTGTCGGGGGTCGCCTCCGCGCAAGCCTAAAGGGATGGGGTGCGAACCAGGGGCGTGACGACAAGGTCCTCAGGGCGAGGCTACTCGGTGAAATAGCACTTCTCGACAATCAAGTGGACACACGACCTTTCTCAGAGCAAGAATGGGCGCATCGATATGCCTTGGAAGGGCAAGTCGAAGCTCTGCTGCGATCGGAGGAGGAATATTGGAGGCGTAGGGGAGGCCTCAAGTGGACGCTCAAAGGCGATGCGAACACTAAGTATTTCCACGCGTACGCGAACGGCCGGCGCAGGAAATGCTCAATTCTTAGGTTGCAGACGGAGCAGGGGCTTCTTCTACAGCAATCGGAGATTACCCAACATATCTACGACTTTTATATTAGTCTGATGGGGACCGACGAGGCTCAATGCGCGCGTCTGCGAGCGGACGTGTGGCTCGCGTCTCAAAAGGTCCTCGATAGCGAGAACGAAGAGTTGGGGCTCGCGTTTCTCCCTAAGGAGATAGAAGATGCACTCCTAAGCATGAAATCAGACACGGCTCCGGGGCCGGACGGGTGGCCGGTGGTGATGTTTAAACACTTTTGGCCATTGCTGTGCGATCCCATATACGATGTGTGTAATGGCTTCATGCGTGGTTTTGTGGACATTGCTAGGTTAAACTACGGCGTGCTCTCGCTAATCCCGAAAGTGTCTGGGCGGACAACATTCGCCAGTACAGACCCATCGCGCTCATTAACGTAACGTTTAAAATCTGTGCCAAAGGTTGCGCCACTAGGCTCACGCCGATCGCTCATCGCACCATAAGTCGTTCTCAATCTGCGTTCATACGTGGTAGAAACATTTTGGAGGGGCCGTTAGCTTTGCAAGAGACCCTTCACGAGCTTAAGCGCACGCACGAACCTGCGATTCTCCTCAAATTAGATTTCGAGAAGGCTTACGACCGCGTCAATTGGGATTTCCTCAGTCAGATCCTCACCAGTCGAGGCTTCTCGCCGATGTGGGTGCACCGAGTCATGCAATTGGTATCGGGGGGCCAAACTGCGGTCTCGGTGAATGGAGAAGTAGGGCATTTCTTCAGGAACAAGCGTGGCTTGTGCCAAGGCGATCCCATGTCACCGCTCTTGTTCAATTTTGTCGCCGATGCGTTGGCGGCTATGCTGCGGAAAGCAACGGAGGCAGGACACATAAAAGGGGTGTTGGGACACCTCATCCGAGGGGGGTTTCGCACTTGCAATACGCAGATGATACGCTATTGTTGTTCCAACCCGACCTCCATAGTGTGGCTACGGCCAAAGCCTTGCTGATTAGCTTCGAGCTCATGTCGGGGCTTAAAATTAACTTCCACAAGTGTGAAGTGATGCCTATGGGCATGGAGGCGTCTGAAGGTAGGCGTATTGCGGACCTGCTCAATTGCAAACTAGGAAAACTCCCGTTTACCTACCTGGGTCTCCCGTTGGATGCCAAACGCATTACGATCGACGGGTGGGCTCCGCTCTGGACCAAGGTGGGAGGGCGGGTATGTCAGTGGAGGGGGAAGTTCCTATACTCTGCAGCTAGGCTGGTGCTCACGAACGCGAGCCTCTCCTCGCTGCCGCAATTGGCTATGGGTCTGTTCCTCCTGGCAGAAGGGGTTCATGCCAAGATGGACACACCTCGGTCCCATTTCTTTTGGGAAGGATCGGGACCAAAACGCAAGTACCACATGGTTAAATGGGCTGCGGTGAGCCGTCCCAAAGACCTGGCAGGTCTAGGGATCACAAATACCAGAATCTTAAACATTGCACTTATGTGCAAATGGATATGGAAGCTCTCGCAGGGGGCGACGGGTCTGTGGGTTGACCTGTTGCGGGCCAAGTACTTCCCGAACGGGAATTTATTCGAGGGTGTGGCGAGGGGATCTCCTTTCTGGAACGATTTTCAAGCGGTCCGATCGGCCTTCGCACTGGGAGCGAAGTTCTCCATTGGTAACGGCCGTTCGGTCCGTTTCTGGCTAGACCACTGGGTGGAATCCCAACCCCTTTGGTCAGAATTCCAGGACCTTTACGCTCTGGCTGTCAACCCGGAGCAAACTGTTGCCACGGCACTTGCCTCTTCCCCTTCGGCGATCCATTTCCGAAGAGAGTTAACGGGAGCAGAACAAGCTCACTTAACCGAATTGCTTGATTGCACTGAGCCGGTGTCGCTGTCTACGACCGCGGACACTGTCACCTGGGCCCTCACCCCATCCGGCAAGTTTTCGGTCAAGTCTCTTTACCAGAAGCTGTGTCAGGGCCCGTCCTTCCAGGTGCCGAATGGCTTGTGGAACGCACGCCTTCCGCTTAAGATTAAGGTGTTTTTTTGGCAACTGTTCCGCAATAGACTGCCCACTTCGGCTAGCGTCGCCAAACGCAATGGCCCGTCGACCGGCCTGTGTGCAATATGTAACGTCACGGAGGATGCGAACCACGTATTCTTCCGCTGTCCGCTGGCACGTTTTGCTTGGAGTGCCGTTCGTGCAGCGGCCAACACCTCCTGGGACCCTCGGTCGGCTTCCGACCTCGCTGCCATAGTAGACTCGGTTCAAGGAGGCAACAAACGTGTGCTTTGGAGTTGCATCGGCGCCTTGGCCTGGGCTATCTGGCTCACTAGGAACAAACTAGCGATCGAGGGAATCTTCCCATCACACCCTGCTAACATAATTTACAAATGCAACCTTCTACTGCAGCAGTGGAGTCCGTTGGCGAGGTGCAAGGATGCTGAGAAACCGAAGCAAGCTCAGGATCGTCTTCGCGAGGTCTACGTTTTGGCTAGGGAGCCATCAGCCACTTCTACACCGTGAAGTGGCCCTTTTGTCACGCGAGCGAGCCTGCGTGCTCTATGCTCTGGCTTCGGGCCTTGTATTTGCATCGCTGCGTGCTTCTTTTGGCCCGTTTTAAAACTCTCGTGTCTCCGCGTCGGCGTGGCCTGAGCCTCCGTGCTCGTGTTCGATGTCCTAAAACTATGTTTGTTACGCTGCCTAAGTTGTTGAGTTGCTCTTAGGTGTGTGTGTCGAGGAAGACTAGCTTGGAAACATGCTAGCTAGCCGCGTCCAAATTTTTTGAGATCAAATGTACAAGCGCATCACACCCTAGAGAAACCAAGGGAAATCCAGTGCCAAATATGATCATAATTTATGATAAGCTTCATAAAAATAACCGACAAAAAGTGAATACAAAGAAGTTCAGAAAAATAAGAAGTGAACACGAAAGTTCGCTAGTAGCTTGCAAAATCACAGGATGATGCAATGGCCGTCGGGCTGCTCCTCGTAGCACACGATGGCCGCGCCAGGGTACGGCGGCATCGGCCGGGGACAGCAACATGCATTGCCAGGGCCGGGGCCGGAGCAGCAGCAGGGCGGCACCGGCTTGGGCGTTTCAGGCTTCTTCGGCGGCTCGGGCTTCTTCTCCACCACCTCAGGCCCGACGCTGACGACGAGCGCCGTGAACTTGGCCTTCCGCAGCGCGCTCGCAAGGCAGACCACGTCCACGTCCCCCACCACGGTCAGCGTCCCCTTCTCGCCGTCCACCGCCATCGATTTGATACCTGCATTACAGCTGATGGTCGAGCACGAACTTTCAAATAAATACACGGTTCTTGGTTTCTGCAAGTTTATGCGTACCTGGGAGCTTGGCGACGACGCTCATGGCGCCGGCCTTGCACCGCTCGGCGGTGATATCCACCTTGAGCACGATCTTCTGCAAAAGAAACCAGATGAACCAATGCAGAGTTAAATCAGAGTTATTTGCAACGAAAAATGGTCTCGATAGTGGGGCTGGGGAAGCGGCTCTTACCTTGGACATGGTGATTGGTGATGAACTGATCAATGATCAGGAGGAAGTGAAAGGTGGAGGCTTTGCTGTTCTTTAGTTGAGCTCCACAATTGTGACTTGTGACAGCTCGTCACACTAGCATTATGAGTCAACATGGCAACCTGTAATTCGTGTCTCCTCTGGTTGAGCATGTAATGATAGCGCGGAAGTCAACACCTTAACGAACTCGTTATGGTCGTTGCACAACAGAAAGCACGTTTTCCATTTCGTCATGTCGAAGCAGGCTAATTCGTTCAAGTAAAAGTAAAACCTTGTGTTTCTCATAACTGCCATTGTTCACGCAGAAAAAAAATTACTACTGTTTTTTTCAGAGATCAATAGTAGTTTATCCCATTGTCAGTATCTTTGGGCAAGAGGTCCTCGATACACGGGGGTCATCTGCCGAGCCACGCAGTCGTAGCTTGCTCAGAGCGACTATACCTTGCCAGCCAATCTGTAACGTTATTCTGAGATCTATGAAGGTTCTGGGGAATAAACACTTTATCATCATAAGGGACTTGACTTCAGCTACTAAATGACCACAAACCGATCTATCTAAACTAGAACTAGAAAGACAAGATAAAGTAGTGGAAGAATCATACTGAAACATAACTAGGAGCTCTGTATGTTGACGAGTAAGTGCTGTACCAATCATCAATGCATGAATCTCTGTCTCAAGAGCGTCACCGCAGTTAAATAAATAGCGATACGCCGAGAAAATGACTGAACCATCATGTCGTCGTAGGACATCCCAACCGCCCCGTGACATCACCCTCCGTAAAGGATCCATCTACCGAAAGTGCAGTCATATTGCATGAAGGTGCTAGCAAGGTAAAACTTGGGGCGTACGGTGAGTCATTGATCTTTTTAGAGAAAAGACATAAAGCCTGACTTTAAATTAATGAAGCCATCAACCAGCTAGGATACAACAGTACTGATACAAAGGCGAAAGCTTGAAGAAAAACTGAAAGATAACAGGTGGCGTGCACACACATTACAGAGCTAAGCAGAGCAATGGCGAGTAGGGCACCTCCACAGCGAAAACAAGATCAAGCCGTTGGAGAGCTCCACGCAAGCTAGAACAACGGAGCAACTACAACTAGTAGACCGCACAAGTGAAGCTGAGAGGAACCGGGCTGCGTGGAGAAAAGCATGGATCCAGATCTAGCCGCCCTGAGCCTTAGTACCGGTTCAACACGAACCGCCGCTAAAGGGCCACCGCGTGGCACGAGCCAGCGCCGGGGCGGGGAGACCTTTAGTACCGGTTGGTAACACCAACCGGTACTTAAAGTTTTGAAGGGTTTTGGGTTCATGATTTCTTTTTCCTTTAATTTATTGTTTTTCATTTGCTGGTATTTTACA
>NC_057805.1:471280504-471291490 GCF_018294505.1 Triticum aestivum | reverse complement strand
TATATAATCGAATGTCTCACACCACCATTCACACATACACATGTATATATATATATATACAATTTCTCTCACATGGAGGCATTACTGCTTTAGCGGCGGTGGCGGCGGTAGCGGGTAATGGTATTCTCCTTTGGAATCTATGACCTGGTCGAGCAAAAATCCCGCTATTTCCTCTTGAATTGCTGTTATGCGATCCATTGGTAGGAGCTTCTCCCGCACCGAATTAAACTGTTAAGAAGGAGATCAATATGCATGTATTAGTTGTGTGATTAGATATCGATAATGATGTAAAATTGTGAATAGTGTTCTGGCAAACGTACCCATAGCTGTCTATCATCTTTGGTCCTTTCGGACGCCATCGTGCAAATGTTCTCGCAAACGTAGTATGCACATAAATCAGTCTCCGGCGCCTGCTTCATGGCCTTTACGAGAATATAGAATTCAATCAGATAATAATTAATCAAGCATGATAATTAATGGTATTGAACTATAATTAAAGAGATGGTAGCTAGCTAGCTAGTACTACTTAATTACTTACCTTGGGTCGAAACCAATACAACTTTTCTTTCCATGGGCCTGGAACCTCTTTGATGAACTTTTGCCAAGCCCTGCCCGCCGGCAAAGAAAATGAATAAAGGAGTTATTAATTAGTTGATATCAGGAAATGACGAACTAAAGAGGCCGACATATAGTTCAATAATGATTGAAATTACCTGTTGACTATCCCCTTCACGATTGAGTAGTCTTTAGGTTCTTTAAGCAATGAGTCCAGTACTTCAATTGTTCCTTCTTCAACTTGAATGATTAACAAGATCCAGTGGTACATGCATGCGCATACGTTTGCATGTATAAATTAAGCGAGCATGTGCATAACACTCATCAACTACCCTAAACCTTATACACTTATTAACATCTAGCTAGTAAGCAAAAACAGAATTTGAAGTACAAGACAGTGTGACTCACTGGAAGTTGTAAGGAAGTAGTATATCTCGATTGGTATTGAGGCGCTTCAAGAAGTCTAGCATGTTTTTCTCATATGTCCATGTCTCTTCATTAATGGTATTTGGGTCAATGAACCCAATGCCACATCGTCCACCTTTTTTCATTTCATACATCTTCATCCTGCATAATACCATAGAAAAAAATATAGTGAGGATTAATTATAGGTAATGATCAACGAGAGCACTACAGCTAGCTTGGGACTTAAATTACAGAAAGAAATCACTTACAGACAATAGCAACTGGCGATAGATTTGTCGAGTGCGTCTTGATTGAATAACTGAAACAGTTTTGTAGACTCAACAGACAGAGCTGTCTCATGGAAGTAATGCCCTTCCTTGAGTTTCACCATGAGGGACTCTCGATTGGTAGTCTTGGTAATTTCCATGTACCATTGATGCAATTCATACATTCTCGTTGAGAGCTTCTTGACCTCCTCAAGCTTGACCATAGGTTCGCCGCGGATATATTTCCATTTTAGGTCCTCCTATCTAAACGTATCCATGGGCTCGATCTCTAGGAGTTGATAAACAGTGATATCGAGCTCTTTAGCCTGCTTCTATGCTCGTCGGTTATTACCAGCTGATCGGCGTCGGTACTCGCATGTGTTGGTACAATGAGCGGGGGGATAGATTGCACCGCCTGTTCTCCCAGCTGGGGAACAGTTTTCCCGCTTTTTTTGCTAGCTGCTTGGCTCGAGCTCGAGCTCGAGCTCGGCTCCTTTTGTTCTGCTCGATGTGCCTTCCTGAGTTGGCGCTCATAGTCTGAGTCAACAGGCTTGGGAGCTGGTTTTGTAGCCATGCGAATAAAGTGGTCTACGATATCCTCAGGCACTTTCTCCTTTGGCGGCGGTGGCGGTTTCGGTCCAAAATGGGCGTCCAATTGGGCCTTCACTTCGGCTTCGTTTTGCTCCTCGGTCATGTCGTAAGGCCTCATCGGAAGAGGCTTGAGGCTTGGACCATATTGAAATCGCTTGCCTCCACCTGTACCTCCTCTAACTCGACTTGTACCGCTACGCACCATAGCTGCGGCGGCTCTCTTCCGCTGTTGCTGAGGCGGCGGAGACGGCTGACGTGGCTGACTTGGAGGAGGAGGAGTGGGTTGACGCGGTGCCGGACTTGGAGCAGGAGGAGTGGCCTGACGCGGTGCCAGACTTGGAGGAGGAGGAGTGGCCTGACGCGTTGGCGGACTTGAAAGAGCAGGACTCTGCTGAGGCGGTGGCTGATGACTTGGAGGAGCGGGAGTCTGCTGACACGGTGGCGGACTTCGATGAGGACTCGGCTGGCGCAATGTCGGTGGCCTTCGAAAGATGATGCAATCCTTTCTCCATAGGATGATACGATGTATGGCCTCTCCCAGTGTGTGCTCCTCGTCACCTCCAAGAATGTCAAGCTCTAGCCCCGAATATTGGTCCACCACCTCATCAACCACGACACGAGCATAGCCAACTGGAATCGGGTTGCAATGGAAGGTTTGATTCGGGGGGATTTGTATAAGCAACGGCGTCCACCACCTTCATGGATATGTTCTTGATTTTGAAGTGTAGCTCACAATTAGTGTTCTCCATGATGTCATCCACATGGTATCTATCCAGCAGTGTCTCGCCCGGGGCGGAACCCACGCTGCTTCTCGGCATGGATGGGACGGTGCTATCCAATGCTGGATCATCCGCTAGCTGCTGCCACTGCTGAGACCCCCTTTCTTGGCTAAGTGAGTCGATCTGCTGCTGCTGCCACTGGAATTGGAGTGCCAACTCCGCGTGCGCTGATTCTAGGCCTTGAAGGCATTCTGCTTCCTTCTTCCTCTGCACCTCCTCTAGCTTCCTCTTCTTCTCCTCCTCCATCTTCCTTCTCGCATGACTTCTGTAGTCGGCGTTCCAGTCCGCAAACCCCTCATACCACGGAACAATGCCCTTGCCTCGTGTTCTTCCCTGGTGTTCATGATTTCCCAGGGCGCGCGTAAGCTCGTCGTTCTCTGTTGGGCATGAACACCCCCGTTCGAGCCTCTTCTATTGCAACAAGTAACTTCTCTTCGGCTCCTTTAAGACTTTCCTTCTTCGAAACCTTGCCTGTCTTCGGGTCCAACGCCCCCCATGCGCATAGAACCAAGTCCTGCACCTGGGGGGTCAGCTCAATGTAACTGGAATGACCTCTGCAGCCACCATCTCTTGCTCAGACTTATCCCACTTAGGCATTTCCACCGCATAGCCACCTGGCCCTAGCCTATGGAACTGCTCCTTTTTTGCGGCATTGGCCTTGTTTATTCTCGACCGTTCCTTAGATAATTCTGATTCCTTGAATTTCACAAAAGCGGGCCAGTGATCTCTTTGCTTCTCCAGTGTTCCCGTGAATTCTGGAGTCTTCCTTCCTCCTGCGACGTACTTGTTCCATATAGTTTTCTTGTGGTTGTTGAATGCAATTGCCATCTTCCTAAGAGTAGCGTCCTTGACTTTTTGCACATCTGCATCTGTGAAATGATCTGGTAGGGTGAAATGTTCCATGTGAAATTCCCAAAGCAGAGATTTTGCTCTGTCGTCGACAAAAGTAAGATCTGGACGTTTCTTTGCTAGCTCTTTCCATTCTTGAAGGGAGATCGGGAGTTGGTCCTTCACAAGAACTCCGCGCTGAGGAACGAACTTGTTCACAATGTTCTTAGGCGCGATTGGTTCGCCATTAGTTTTGATGGCATCGATGTTGTACTTTACGCCCTCCTTCAACCTTTTGGTCGGGCCTCGCACTGTCCTGCTACCTGTAGAAGATTTGCTCAATCCGGAGGGCTGAAAGAAGAAAGATCGATTCGTTAATATATCTTCAAATCATTTAAAACATGTGATGATCACCAGATGCCTGCTTATATAAATATACCTCGCCGGTCTCTGTTATTTCAAGATCAACATTTTCTTCGTCATCATAATCATAGTGCATGGCTTCATAAATTCGGTCATCGTGATCGAATATCATATCACCCTCCCCGGTATTGTTCAGATATTGGGATCCGTCATCTTGCTCATTCTGATCATCTGGCCCGCAAGGGGAGCGTATGATCTCGAACAGGGCCTCTTCTCCTTCTCTGCCGGTATTGTCCGCCATAGCTTCTATTTAACTAATCCAGAAGAAATATAAAACAATTTAGTATTCAAATTACAATGCATGCATGCAGTCAATAAGGAAAAATTGAATCATAGTACATAATATGCATCATTGAATATAATCTCGAATGCATCGTCTCGAATATTATCGAATGATATATATAATCTTGAATACATCATCTCGAATAATATATATAATCTCAAATACATCATCTCAAATATTATATATCAAATACATCACTAGCAAGCTAGCTAATAAAGATCGAATACTACAGAATAATCTAGTTCACTCGCGGTTCCTGAGGCACGGGCGGTGGACACCCAAAGAGAAGGGACCGTCACAGGATCATAGCTCGGGTGAGATCCCCAAAGAACCTGCCAGGTATTGGAGAACCTGACGTCCATAGCAGTGATACGTCCATTTTGCATCATCCTTTTATATCAATACTTATTGCATTATGGGCTGTTATTACACATTATGTCACAATACTTATGCCTATTCTCTCTTATTTTACAAGGTTTACATGAAGAGGGAGAATGCCGGTAGCTGGAATTCTGGGCTGGAAAAGGAGCAAATATTAGAGACCTATTCTGCACAACTCCAAAAGTCCTGAAACTCCACGGAAGTTATTTCTGAAAATAATAAAAAATACTGTGCGAAGAAAATACCAGTGGGGGCCCACACCCTGGCCACGAGGGTGGGGGGCGCGCCCTACCCCCCTGGGCGCGCCCCCTGCCTCATGGGCCCCCTGGCAAGCCTCCGGTGCCCATCTTATGCTAAATGAAGTCTTTCGTCCGAGAAAAAATCATAAGGAAGCTTTCGGGACGAGACTCCGCCGCCACGAGGCGGAACCAATCTAGGGCTCCGGCGGAGCTGTTCTGCCGGGGAATGTTCCCTCCGGGATGGGGAAATCATCGCCATCGTCATCACCAACGATCCTCTCATCGGGAGGGAGTCCATCTTCATCAACATCTTCACCAGCACCATCTCCTCTTAAAACCCAGTTCATCTCTTGTATCCAATTTTGTCTCATAGCCTGAGATTGGTACCTGTAGGTTGCTAGGAGTGTTGATTACTCCTTGTAGTTGATGCTAGTTGGTTTATTTGGTGGAAGATCATATGTTCAGATCCATTATGCATATTAATATCCCTCTGATTTTGAACATGAATATGCTTTGTGAGTAGTTACGTTTGTTCCTGAGGACATGGGAGAAGTCTTGCTATAAGTAGTCATGTGAATTTGGTATTCGTTCGATATTTTGATGAGATGTATGTTGTCTCTCCTCTAGTGGTGTCAAGTGAATGTCGACTACATGACACTTCACCATTGTTTGGGCCTAAAGGAAGGCATTAGGAAGTAATAAGTAGATGATGGGTTGCTAGAGTGACAGAAGCTTAAACCCTAGTTTATGCGTTGCTTCGTAAGGGGCTGATTTGGATCCACATGTTTAATGCTATGGTTAGGTTTACCTTAATACTTCTTTTGTAGTTGCGGATGCTTGCAATAGGAGTTAATCATAAGTGGGATGTTTGTCCAAGTAAGGACAGCACCCAAGCACTGGTCCACCCACATATCAAATTATCAAAGTACCGAACGCGAATCATATGAACGTGATGAAAACTAGCTTGACGATAATTCCCATGTGTCCTCGGGAGCGCTTTTCTTTATATAAGAAATTTTCCAGGCTTGTCCTTTGCTACAAAAAGGATTGGGCCACCTTGCTGCACCTTATTTACTTTCATTACTTGTTACCCGTTACAAATTATCTTATCACAAAACTATATGTTACCTATAATTTCAGTGCTTGCAGAGAATACCTTGCTGAAAACCGCTTGTCATTTCCTTCTGCTCCTCGTTGGGTTCGACACTCTTAGTTATCGAAAGGACTATGATAGATCCCCTGTACTTGTGGGTCATCAAGACTCTTTTCTGGCGCCATTGCCGGGGAGTGAAGCGCCTTTGGTAGGTGGAATTTGGTAAGGAAAAATTGATATAGTGTGCTGAAATTTACTGTCACTTGTTACTATGGAAAGTAATCCTTTGAGGGGCTTGTTCGGGGTATCTTCACCCCGACGAGTAGAGCAAATAGTTTCTCCTCAACCTACTGAACCTACTGAAAATGTTTACTTTGAAATTACTTCGGGTATGACAGAGAAACTGCTAGCTAATCCTTTTGCAGGAAATGGAACATTGCATCCCGATTTACACTTAATCTATGTGGATGAAGTTTGTGGATTATTTAAGCTTGCAGGTATGCCTGACGATGTTATCAAGAAGAAGGTATTCCCTTTATCTTTGAAGGGAGATGCATTGACATGGTATAGGCTATGTGATGATATGGGATCATGGGACTACAAGCGATTGACATTGGAATTTCATCAGAAGTTTTATCCTATGCATCTTGTTCATCATGATCGTAATTATATATATAATTTTTGGCCTCGCGAAGGAGAAAGCATCGCTCAAGCTTGGGGGAGGCTTAAGTGAATGTTATATTCATGCCCCAATCATGAGCTCTCAAGAGAAATGATTATTCAAAAAATTTATGCTCGGCTTTCTGACAACAATCGCTCCATGCTCGATACTTCTTGTACTGGTTCCTTTATGATGAAGACTATTGAATTCAAATGGAATTTATTAGAAATAATTAAATGCAACTCTGAAGATTGGGATCTCGATGAAGGTAAGGAGTCAGGTATAACACCTAAGTTTGATTGTGTTAAATCTTTTATGGATACCGATGTTTTCTGTAAATTTAGCACTAAATGTGGACTTGACTCTGAGATAGTAGCTTCTTTTTGTGAATCCTTTGCTACTCATGTTGATCTCCCTAGGGAGAAGTGGTTTAAATATCATCCTCCCATAGAAGTAAAAGTAGTTGAACCTATTAAAGTTGAAGAAAAGACTATCACTTATAAGGATCCTATTGACCCTACTGCTTATGTTGAGAAACCACCTTTTCCTGTTTGGATAAAAGATCATGCTAAAGCTTCAACTGTGGTTCGTAAAAGTAATATTAGAACTTATACACCTCCTGAGCAAGTTAAAGTTGAACCTAATATTGCTATTGTTAAAGATCTCTTGGCTGATAATATTGATGGGCATGTTATTTACTTTTGTGATGAGACTGCTAGAATTGCTAAGCCTGGTGCCAAAGATAAACATAGACCTGTTGTAGGCATGCCTGTTATTTCTGTTAAAATAGGAGATCATTGTTATCATGGCTTGTGTGATATGGGTGCTAGTGCTAGTGCAATACCTATTTCTTTATATCAAGAAATTATGCATGATATCGCACCCGCTGAGTTAGAAGAAATTGATGTCACCATTAAGCTTGCCAATAGAGATACTATTTCACCAATTGGGATTGTTAGAGATGTTGAAGTCTTGTGTGGGAAAGCTAAATATCCTGCTGATTTCTTGTTCTTGGTTCCACACAAGATAGCTTTTGTCCCATTATATTTGGTAGACCCTTCTTGAATACTGTTAATGCTAAGATAGACTGCAAAAAGGATGTCGTTACTATTGGTTTGGATGATATGTCTCATGAGTTTAATTTTTCTAAATTTCGTAGACAACCCTCTGATGAAGAATTGCCTAGTAAGGATGAAATTATTGGTCTTGCTTCTATTTCCGCGCCTCCTAGTGATCCTTTAGAACAATATTTGCTAGACCATGAAAATGATATGTTTATGAATGAAAGAAGGGAAATAGATGAAGTATTCTTTAAACAGGGACATATTCTGAAACACAAATTGCCTGTTGAAATTCTAGGGGATCCTCCTCCACCCAAGGGTGATCCCGTGTTTGAGCTTAAACCGTTGCCTGATACTCTTAAATATGCCTATCTTGATGAAAAGAAGATATATCCTGTTATTATTAGTGCTAACCTTTCAGAGCATGAGGAAGAGAAATTATTGAAAACTCTGAAGAAGCACCGTGCTGCTATTGGATATACTCTTGATGATCTTAAGGGCATTAGTCCCACTCTATGTCAACACAAAATAAATTTGGAGAAAGACGCCAAACCAGTTATGGATCACCAACGACCGCTGAATCCTAAGATGAAAGAAGTGGTAAGAAAGGAAATACTAAAGCACCTTGAGGCAGGTATAATTTATCTCGTTGCTGATAGTCAGTGGGTAAGTCCTGTCCATTGTGTTCCTAAGAAGGGAGGTATTACTGTCGTTCCTAATGATAAAGATGAATTGATTCCGCAAAGAATTATTACAGGTTATAGGATGGTAATTGATTTCCGTAAATTAAATAAAGCTACTAAAAAGGATCATTACCCCTTGCCATTCATAGATCAAATGCTAGAAAGACTATCCAAACATACACATTTTTGCTTTCTAGATGGTTACTCTGGTTTCTCTCAAATACTTGTGTCAGCTGATGATCAAGCAAAGACCACTTTTACATGCCCTTTCGGTACTTTTGCTTATAGACGTATGCCTTTTGGTTTATGTAATGCACCCGCTACCTTTCAAAGATGCATGATGGCTATATTCTCTGATTTTTGTGAAAAGATTTGTGAGGTGTTCATGGATGATTTCTCTGTTTATGGATCCTCTTTTGATGATTGCTTGAGCAACCTTGATCGAGTTTTGCAGAGATGTGAAGAAACTAATCTTGTCTTGAACTAGGAGAAGTGCCTCTTTATGGTTAATGAAGGCATTGTCTTGGGGCATAAAATTTCTGAAAGAGGTATTGAAGTTGATAAAGCTAAAGTTGATGCTATTGAAAAGATACTGTGTCCCAAGGACATCAAAGGTATTAGAAGTTTCCTTGGTCATGCCGGTTTTTATAGGAGGTTCATTAAGGACTTCTCAAAAATTTCTCGGCCTCTGACTAACCTTTTAGAAAAAGATATACCTTTTGTCTTTGATGATGATTGTGTAGAAGCATTTGAAATACTTAAGAAAGCATTAATTTCTGCACCTTTCGTTCAACCACCTGATTGGAATTTACCCTTTGAAATCATGTGTGATGCTAGTGATTATGCTGTAGGTGTTGTTCTCGGGCAAAGAGTTGATAAGAAATTAAATGTCATTCAATATGCTAGTAAAACTCTAGACAATGTCCAGAGAAATTATGCCACTACTGAAAAAGAATTCTTAGCAGTTGTATTTGCTTGTGATAAGTTCAGACCTTATATTGTTGATTCTAAAGTAACTATTCACACTGATCATGCTGCTATTAAATATCTTATGGAAAAAAAGATGCTAAACCTAGACTTATTAGTTGGGTTCTCTTGCTACAAGAATTTGATTTGCATATTATTGATAGAAAGGGAGCTGAGAACCCCGTTGCAGACAACTTGTCTAGGTTAGAAAATGTTCTTGATGACCCACTACCTATTGATGATAGCTTTCCTGATGAACAACTGAATGTCATAAATGCTTCTCGTACCGCTCCATGGTATGCTGATTATGCTAATTACATTGTTGCTAAATTTATACCACCTAGTTTCACATACCAGCAAAAGAAAAAGTTTTTCTATGATTTAAGACATTACTTCTGGGATGACCCACATCTTTATAAAGAAGGAGTAGATGGTGTTATTAGACATTGTGTACCTGAGCATGAATAGGAACAGATCCTATGCAAGTGTCACTTCGAAGCTTATGGAGGGCACCACGCTAGAGATAGAACTGCACACAAGGTATTTGTCACGACCGGTTTTTCAATAAAATATTTATTGAGAGACCAATCCCTTTTACGGACCAGTAAAGAAGAATTCCTTCTCACTGGTAGACAATATCTTGGTCACAGAAAAAAATACCAGGAGTACTGAATATAATACAAGGTTGAGCGGAGACTGCTCAACAATTTATTACATGAACGCCGATAAAACATAACGGCGGATAGGGTGGCATGACTACTAACTCACGATAACAACGGTGGTGGAAATATCACCACGAAGTGGGTGATATGACTCCTGAAAACTACAGCTCTTCGAGCGTCGGAGTGAGGCTCGAGGAGACTTATTGCGGGTGGCGGAAGCGTATATAATACAAGTGACCAATATCCGGGATCGCACAGGACTGACTGGGACTCCTCTAGGCGTCGGACGCACTATCAAACTCTTCATCCAAGAGATCGCCTTCGTCAACATCTGGCCAAATCAACAAGCCAGGTGAGTACTATGAAAGTACTCGCAAGACAGTTCGGACATAAGATATAACAAATGTAAACATGAAGCATATGAATAGATTAACAAGTGCGTTCAGACATAGAGATAATGATGCATGGGAAAATAACAGAGAAGTCAGGCGGTAGTCCTCCCGAAATCCCAAAATAAATACTAGGTGCCAAACGAGGGTCTGAATGACTCCTCGAGAGGAAACTACAAGAATAATAATGCCGCAGTCGGGCGTCAGGGCGACACCACATAATGGGCTTATAAAAGGAAATAAAAGATAGTGCATGCCACAGTCGGACGTCTGAGCGACATCACATAAAGGGCTTATATCAAAAGTAAATAACAATATGCCACAGTCGGACGTCTGAGCGACATCACATAAAGGGCTTATATTGGGAATAAAAGACAAACATGCCACAGTCGGACGTCTGAGCGACATCACATAAAGGGCTTATATCAAAAGTAAATAATCAATATGCCACAGTCGGACGTCTGAGCGACATCACATAAAGGGCTTATATTGGGAATAAAAGACAAACATGCCACAGTCGGACGTCTGAGCGACATCACATAAAGGGCTTATATCAAAAGTAAATAATCAATATGCCACAGTCGGACGTCTGAGCGACATCACATAAAGGGCTTATATTGGGAATAAAAGACAAACATGCCACAGTCGGACGTCTGAGCGACATCACATAAAGGGCTTCATAACTTAACATCTTATTAGCTCAAGAATTTAAATCATATCC
>NC_057805.1:471112393-471280494 GCF_018294505.1 Triticum aestivum | reverse complement strand
TGAGCGACATCACATAAAGGGCTTATATCAAAAGTAAATAATCAATATGCCACAGTCGGACGTCTGAGCGACATCACATAAAGGGCTTATATTGGGAATAAAACAAAAACATGCCACAGTCGGACGTCTGAGCGACATCACATAAAGGGCTTCATAACTTAACATCTTATTAGCTCAAGAATTTAAATCATATCCGGAGAATAAACAGGCATGAGATAAACAACAGGGTTAGTCCATCGATAGGAGTAACGTTCAGCTAAGTCTACTACTCATGCCCACTTACCGGAAAGAAGAACAAACCACGAGGACTTGACATAGATATGGATACACTGATCATGATACTTGACCATGGATACGATGACTCGAAAGGATTTGACTCTGCAGAGTTTGTAATTTAACCACAGCCAACGGATTTCAGTAGTCACGGGGACTAGTTCCGTCTACGGTGTTTTGGAAGAAACACGTCTAACCAGTACACACCCATTCAACATTCCGAAGCCAGGAATCACCCTCGGCAACGTTCAAGAAAAACCTTGAGACGGGGAGGCTACAACCTCGCGTAGCATGGGATCAAAATTTCTATACGCGCGCTCAGAGGGGTGCCCCCCTCTCGGTCCCAACCGGAAACACCCATGCTCCCTGACCGGATGACTGGCTTTAATCCAGGGCCATGGAACCATCATCCCGGCCCCTCTGTTTGGTGTGTACACGGAAAGAGGTTACCAACTTACTAAACCGCATTCTGGCAGAAAACATGTGGTAGCACGGAAGGGGGAAGAACGATAACGTGACTCCGTCCACGTTAACGTCGGAATTTAACGGATGATGTAAGGCTGGCATGCTACAACAGTACCACCTTACTGCCCTTCATGTCACCACATGACTAGGCCATCTCTCATCAGAGATCACCGTAACTTTGGAACACACGGGTAGTTGCCTCACATGCAACGAGGTGCTCACCGATACTCGTATGCCATGCACAACCTTTCACGCAATCATGAAAACACCTATCATATCAAAGGTTCAAACATGCTTGCCTTGTTCGGAGAAGTCGGAGTCTAGCTCGGCGAAGTTCGCGGCTCTGTCACCTCTTCCGGAACCTACGGTATAGCGAAAAAGCATACTAACGTGAAAACCAACGCGTGCATAAAAGTTGTTCCAATTTTTTTTCAAATAAATCCCATAAAATACTAGACAGAATTTTAAGACCGTCAGAAAAAGAATCACTCAAAAATCACTTTTTATTAAAAAGTTATAAGGGTTTCTGTCCAGGGACTCATCTGTAATGAAACAGAAAAGTTCCAGGGGTTTAACTGAGAAAACAGAAAACGGTTCGAATAGAAACGCGCAAGCCCACAGAGAAAACGTACTCTGCCCGAAGGCATCAACAGAAAACGGTTCGCGGGGAAAGAAAGAGAGGCTGACGTGGGGGGTCCACATGTTAGGTTTGAAAGACCTCGCCGGCGCCCGAAGGCTGCGGTGGTCGCCGGCGTCGAACCACGGCGATTCAGGGAGATCGGAGTGTACCAAGAGTATCAGCGTGTCCTTCCGCGTCGGTGGGTGGTGAACTTGGGCGTCGGGGAGCACCACGTCGACGGCGACACTTTCTCCGGCGGACGGCGGCTCGGGCGATGGTGGGGAACTCCGGTGGTGTGCTGCAAACTTCGAATTGAAGCGCGGGTCAGAAGGAGGGATGCACTAGAGAGCTACTGGCAAGAGATGGGAGGCAGAGGTGCACGCACGGGAGCGAATCGAGCTGGATCCCGTGGCAGGTCGCGGCGGCCGGAGTTGAGGAAGGAGACTTCCTCGGGGCTCTTCCAGTGGTTAGGCAGGGTCTTGGTGGAGTGTAGAGGTGGTGTGGGTACTAGCTGGAGCTCGGGGCCTCTATTTATAGGCGGCTCGAGGGGTGGCCGTGAACGGGGTTGCTCCGGCGAGCAATTACGGCGAGGCAGCGGCTTGGCAAGGAGTTTAGGTGGCCAGGCAGCATCGGTGAGGTGTACTGGTGCCGTTTCCCCGCTAATCCTGGTCGGTCTTGGCGTAATGGCGCCGGTCCACGGTGGGGTGGCCGCACGGGCACGACGGCGGCAGAGATCGCGCTCCGCGCCCAGCGGTTCACTACGAGAGTGGCAGCGCGCACTGGGGAGTGGAAGACCACGCGGCGCTCTCTGGTGGCTTGGGCGGCGCTGGGTGGCGCCGTCTGCGCTGCGCCTCTCTCTGGTGGCCGCAAAGCCGCCGCTGGCGTCGGTCACGGGGCGGCGCACCTCCTCCAGCTCATCGCCGACGCCCGCAAGCATCCAAGCGCTCGTGCAGTGCAGAGGACAAGGGGGAGGGAACACGGCGACGCCGGGCACTGGCGAGATCGACAACAGACACTGAAGAAAACGACAGTGATTCAGCCACTGTTAACTGAATTTGACTGAACCTGATATTGACAGTGCTCTGAAGGTGTTCGATGAAATGATTAGGTATGAACAAAACTTTTCCTGGAGCTGGGGCTTGGTGAGGTGACCACTCAATGCACCCAGAGGCTGCCTGATTTTACTTAGAATTTTTGGAGAAGGATTTGAATGAATTTCATCAAATTTGGCAAATCTGGTCCAAACTTGCAGCAAGTATAGTTTGAAAATTTTGAACTGGAGACCAGTGGATCTTCATGGATCTTGGTTGAGGGTTCAAAGGACTAGGAAGGGAAAAAGGTTTGGGGGCAAAAATCAAAGATGAAAGAGTAGCTCCTTTGTAAACCTCCAATGATCAAGATATAAGGTAGAAATTGTTTTGATAAGAAATAAGTGGAAAATAAAAATATGGAGAGGTCCAACTTGCTGGATTTGAAGTAAATCATGATCCAAAGATAAGGAAAGGTTTATGAGAGTGGATTTGCACTAAGGTCATGGCAAGAGAGATTTGTTGAAAGTGGTAAAGGATTATTCCAAAAGCTATAGAGTATTTTCAAAAGACATTTTTCCCAAGTGAAAAGCATTTTGGCTTGAGTCCAAAATAAAAAGCAAGAACCTCCAAGTTCAAAAACAAGTCTTGGGTGAATCCAAATAAAACTCTTGCCATAAAAAATATTTTGAAAGGGAGGGTTCTTTTGAAGAAAATTTTTAAATCACCTCCCTCAAGTCAAGTAAATTTTTTGAAAAATCCAAATGAAATTTTAGGTGTCACAACACCTACCCCCTTAGGAAAAATCTCGTCCTCGAGATTTCAGCTGATCCTTGAATAGATATGGATATTCTGCCTGAAGAAAATCTTCCCTTTCCCATGTAGCTTCATCCTCAGTGTGGTTGCTCCACTGAACTCTGAAAAATTTGGTCGTTTTCTGACGGGTCCTCCGTTCAGACACTCCCAGTATCTTTACTGGCCGCTCTCTGTAGGTGAGATCTGGTTGTACATCAATGCCCTCATGAGATACATGCTTCTCCGGGTTACTCACACATTTTCTCAATTGTGAGACGTGGAATACGTCATGGACGTCTGACAGCTCCTTGGGTAACTCTAGTTTGTAGGCCACTGTGCCTCTTCGTGCCTCTATACAAAATGGTCCGATAAATCTCGGGGCTAGCTTCCCCTTAATTTTGAACCGTTGCAGGCCCCTCATAGGAGACACTCGTAGGTATACGGAATCACCGGGTTCAAAGCTGACCTCACGATGTTTTTGATCGTAGTAGCTCTTTTGTTGGCTCTACGCTGTCTTGAGTCTGTCCCTGATCTGCTTAACTTTCTCCTCGGCCTCTTTAAGCATGTCTGGGCCGAAGATATGGCTGTCACCTGTTTCTGACCAATTCAGTGGGGTACGACACCTCCGCCCGTACAATGCTTCAAAGGGTGCCATTTGCAAGCTGGCTTGGTAACTGTTGTTGTAAGCAAACTCGGCATACGGCAAACTCTCTTCCCAACTGGACCCATAGGTGAGCACACAGGCTCTCAGCATATCCTCTAGGATTTGGTTCACACGTTCCGTTTGTCCATCAGTCTGAGGGTGGTACGCTGTACTGAAAGCTAGCTGCGTGCCCAGAGCTTGTTGCAGGTGATCCCAAAATTTGGAGACAAATTGTGTGCCTCGGTCGGATATTATAGTCTTTGGGACTCCATGCAAACAAACTATACGGGAGAGATAAAGTTTGGCCAGTCTTTGTGTGGAGTAGGTAGTCTTCACGGGAATGAAATGAGCAACCTTGGTTAGTCGGTCTGTGATGACCATATGGCGTCATTCCCGCGTTGTGATCGGGGTAGTCCGACGATGAAGTCCATTCCTATTTCATCCCATTTCCACTCCGGTATCCTGTTTGGCTGGAGTAGCCCTGCTGGCTTTTGATGCTCGGCCTTGATGCGCTGACATGAATCGCAACAAGCAATAAATGCGGCTATATCCCTTTTCATACCGTGCCACCAAAATCTTTCCTGAATGTCTTTGTACATTTTGGTTCCTCCAGGATGGATCGAGTATGGAGCGGTGTGGCTTTCGGTTAGGATTTGTTGCTTGAGTTCCTCAATGTTAGGTACGCAAAGTCTGTCTCCGTACCATAATATTCCTTCACTGTCTGTGACGAACTCTGAAGCCTTACCAAGGTTCATTTTCTTCTTTATACCTTCGATGCTGGGATGTCCCTGTTGAGCCTTCTTAATTTGTTCCACTAGGGTGGGTTGTATCTCCAGATTTGATACGGTGCCCTCAGAGACTAACACCATGTTGAGCCTAGCGAACTCTTGCTGAAACTCAGGCCTCAAGTTTTGCGGACCGTCATTGTCCGGGCTGGGGTTTCGACTAAGGGCATCAGCCACTACATTTGCTTTCCCTGGATGGTAGTGAATGCCGACATCATAGTCCTTGACCAATTCCAACCAGCGTCGTTGGCGTAAATTTAGCTCTGGCTGTGTGAAAATATATTTGAGGCTCTTATGGTCCGTATATATTTCACAGCGATTTCCCAACAGAAAGTGCCTCCACTCCTTGAGTGCATGTATGACTGCTGCTAGCTCCAAGTCATGTGTTGGGTAATTTTCCTCATGTTTTCGCAGCTGCCTGGAGGCATACGCGACAACTTTGCCATCTTGCATTAGTACACATCCGAGGCCTTTTCGGGACGCGTCACAATATACTTCAAAACTCTTGTGTATGTCTGGCACGGTTAATACCGGTGCGGTTGTTAGCTTCTTCTTAAGTTCTTGGAAGCTTCTCTCTCATGCTTCCGTCCATACAAATTTCTTGTCCTTCTTGAGAAACTGTGTTATTGGTTTTGCCAGAGTGGAGAATCCTTCAATAAATCTTCTGTAATATCCGGCCATTCCCAGGAAACTCCGCACATCTGTAACGTTGGCGGGTGGCTTCCAGTCAAGTATGGCTTTGACTTTTTCTGGGTCTACGGCCACGCCTTCTTGGTTCAATATATGGCCTAGGAAACCAACCCGCCTTAGCCAAAACTCACACTTGCTAAATTTGGCGTACAACTAATGTTTCCTTAAATCTCCCAAAACAATTCTGAGATGCTCAGCATGCTTTCTGGTGTCCTTGAGTATACCAGAATATCGTCGATGAACACCACAACAAATTTGTCCATGAATTTCATGAACACTTTGTTCATGAGGTGGACGAAATATGCGGGGGCATTTGTTAGACCAAAAGGCATCACTGTGAATTCATATAATCTGTATCTGGAGGTGAATGCTGTTTTAGGGATATCTTCTGTCCGTACTTTCAATTGATGATATCCCGATCTCAAATCAATTTTTGAGAACACCTTGGCTTGTGCGAGCTGGTCAAACAAATCATTTATCCGTGGCATCGGATATTTGTTTTTGATGGTGACCATATTGAGAGCTCGATAGTCTATACACAGTCTCAGTGTCCCATCCTTTTTCTTGGCGAACAACACTGGCGAACCCCATGGTGAGGAGCTGGCTCGAATAAATCCTTTGTCCAATAATTCCTTTATCTGCTTCTTCAACTCCACCAATTCTGAGGGTGCCATTCTATAAGGTTTCTTATAGATGGGAGCGGTGCCAGGTGCTAGTTCGATGCTGAATTCTATCTCTCGGTCTGGTGGCATGCCTGGCAGTTCTTCAGGAAATACGTCAGGAAACTTGCATACCACTGGAACTTTTCTCAGTTCTGAAATGTCCACTTTGTTCAGTTTTGGTTGCCGTGACCGTGGCCTTTCTTGAGCTGTAACCTTTATTGTCTTGCCATGATGGTGAGTGAGAATCACGGTCCGATTGAAACAGTCAATGAATCCTTTGTTGGTGGTTAACCAGTCCATCCCTAAAATGACATCCAGTCCTTTATTTTCCAACACGATGAGATTTGCTTGGAACTGTAGTCCTTCGAACTCAATGATTACTCCTTGGCAGTAACTCTGAGCGATTTGCTTATTTCTGGGGGACTTGATGATCATAGATTTTTCCAAGGGAAGTATCAGAAAACCATGTTGCAAAACAAAACTCTTCGAAACGAACGAATGGGAAGCTCCAGAATCAAACAAAACCGTGGCAGGTACTGTGTTGACAGGGAACGTACCGAGCACGATGTCGGGGGCATTCTGCGCTTCTTCCCTGGTCACATGGTTCAGGTGACCCTTCCTGTGGTTGTTGTTGGGATTGAAATTGCTGCGCTTGGGGGCTGGATCATTCCCACCATTGTTTCGCTTGGGGGCCGAGTTCCTCGGCTTTGGGCATTGTTTAGCATAGTGCCCTTCTTCACCACAAGCATAGCAGGTGACCCCTGGACGGTACGTGAACTCCTTGTCCCTGGCATGAAACTGTCTGACGGGCCTTAGATCAGTAGTCGTGGATTTCCTTGCTTCTGTCCTTGGAACCTCAGTCTTGCTTCGGTTGTTGCGAGCAAGAGTCGTCTTGTCCCTCTTTCGCTTACGGAGATCTTCCAGACTACGGCGCTCATTCTCCAAGGTAATGGCCTTGTCAACCAGAGTTTTAAAATCCGGGAAAGTGTGTACAACCAGTTGGCATTTTAGTGCTGGTGCTAGGCCGTCCAGGAATTTTTCCATCTTCTTGTTCTCTGTCATGTGCTCGTCGTAAGCATAACGAGATAGCTGGGTAAACTGACCGTTGTATTCTGTCACTGACATGCCTCTTTGCTTGAGATCGTCAAATTCTCTCTTCTTGATTTTTATGATGCTCCTGGGGATGTGTGCCCCACGAAAGCCTTCCTTGAATTCTTCCCAGGTGATGTTGTGTTCACTGGGATGCATGTGTAAGAAGTTCTCCCACCATGCTGCAGCTGCTCCAGTAAGGTAGTGTGGTGCATAAAGCACCTTCTCATTATCTGAGCACTGAGCAATAATCAGCTTCCTCTCGATATCACGAAGCCAGTCATCGGCTTCCAGCGGCCTATCAGTGTGAGCAAAAGTTGAAGGGCGAGTCTTCTGTAACTCAGATAACTTGGAATGTGGTTGATAGGGTTCACGGTGGTTTCCCATATTGATGACGTGATTCATCATCTGTTGGTGCTGTTGCTGGCTTTGTTCGAAGAGACGACATACTTGAGATAAGGCTGCTTCGCTGTCTTGTTGACTGGACTGTCCCTGAGTGAAGTTGTTGCTAGTCTGTGTCCCATAAACTTCTTCTGGCTGATTGGGCATGGAGCGAGTCCACGGGCGAGACATTTTTCTAGTCTGGGGTATTATTTTGCAAAACCCATGAGAAGAACTGTGTGGCACAAGGAAAATCTTGCAAAGGCAACAATTTAAAAGACCTCAAGGTTTTCAAGAAAACATAAACGATTTTGCACGGAGAAGAACTGCTTAGCATATATATTACACGCGAAAAGCAACCACACGATACAGCACTCAGGATGTGCGTACACAATCCTGACATGTTATTTAGACTAGCATACTCCTCCGGAAAGCAGCGAACACACTAATACAAACTAGCGTACAGATAAAACACGTCATACAAGCAGACAAAACGCGCGGCTACTCGGCGCTCTCAGTCGGAGATGGTGACGATGTCCTTCCCCTAGCCGAGGGCAAGACTCAGCGGTGCAGGAGATTCAACCTCCACCTCCTCTCTAGCTGGCTCCTGGCGCGTAACACTGCGCTGCGGTGATGGCGCGGGGGCGACAGGTGGTAGTGCGGGTGCGGCAGGCGGTTCAGCTCTGACTGGAGTAGGAGCGATGACTCTGTTGAACTCCTCAGTTGTAGGTAGACGACGAGCAGTGGCCAAAATGGCTGGTGCATAAGAGGCTGAAGACGAGACGAATGTCAGAGGCGGTGCTGTGAGGAGAAGCTCCTTCCTGCTGGCAGGACCGCCCCGGACTAAGTCCATGCGGGCAGCCACAAGATCGTCCACGAGGTTGTCGAAAGACTCCTCCAGAGCCTTGAGATACTCCACAACCATCTCGATGGCTTCATCTCGTTCTCCCCGATGGCAGGCGAATGCATAGTGACAAGTATATGGCACATGGCATGGGAGGTAGCGGTAGCGACGAGTCTTCATCATAGGAAGGATGTCCCGAAGACGAGCTATCGCCTCATGGGCAGCCATCTGCATGGCATGCCTCTCTGTAGGCATGGCCCTTCCCACAAAACGGAAGTGGCGAGATGCAGAATGTCCTCCCTTGAATTGCACCACGGCCTGGTGCATAGACACGTCGTCGCTGAGCTTGTGCTGATAAAGCGTGAACTCCGGACGAGTCGCTGGCCCGATCGCGAGCTTGGTGATGGAGGCGAGGAGTTTGACAAACCCCTCGGGCACGTTCGTGAACACTCGAGTCTCACAGTTGCTGCCAGCCATCTACAAAAGTAGGCAAAAATTCTGAGTAGTCATGTCATAAATTTATGATGACCAACAGAAAATAGCTACAATTGCAAAATGCTGAAAAAGCACAAAAGACGCTAATAAACGATTAGCGATCGCACCTAGTGGCTTCCTACAGTCAGCCTGGCTCTGATACCAAGCTTGTCACGACCGGTTTTTCAATAAAATATTTATTGAGAGACCAATCCCTTTTACGGACCAGTAAAGAAGAATTCCTTCTCACTGGTAGACAATATCTTGGTCACAGAAAAAAAATACCAGGAGTACTGAATATAATACAAGGTTGAGCGGAGACTGCTCAACAATTTATTACATGAACGCCGATAAAACATAACGGCGGATAGGGTGGCATGACTACTAACTCACGATAACAACGGTGGTGGAAATATCACCGCGAAGTGGGTGATATGACTCCTGAAAACTACAGCTCTTCGAGCGTCGGAGTGAGGCTCGAGGAGACTTATTGCGGGTGGCGGAAGCGTATATAATACAAGTGACCAATATCCGGGATCGCACAGGACTGACTGGGACTCCTCTAGGCGTCGGACGCACTATCAAACTCTTCATCCAAGAGATCGCCTTCGTCAACATCTGGCCAAATCAACAAGCCAGGTGAGTACTATGAAAGTACTCGCAAGACAGTTCGGACATAAGATATAACAAATGTAAACATGAAGCATATGAATAGATTAACAAGTGCGTTCAGACATAGAGATAATGATGCATGGGAAAATAACAGAGAAGTCGGGCGGTAGTCCTCCCGAAATCCCAAAATAAATCCTGGGTGCCAAACGAGGGTCTGAATGACTCCTCGAGAGGAAACTGCAAGAATAATAATGCCGCAGTCGGGCGTCAGGGTGACACCACATAAAGGGCTTATAAAAGGAAATAAAAGATAGTGCATGCCACAGTCGGACGTCTGAGCGACATCACATAAAGGGCTTATATCAAAAGTAAATAATCAATATGCCACAGTCGGACGTCTGAGCGACATCACATAAAGGGCTTATATTGGGAATAAAAGACAAACATGCCACAGTCGGACGTCTGAGCGACATCACATAAAGGGCTTCATAACTTAACATCTTATTAGCTCAAGAATTTAAATCATATCCGGAGAATAAACAGGCATGAGATAAACAACAGGGTTAGTCCATCCACAGGAGTAACGTTCAGCTAAGTCTACTACTCATGCCCACTTACCGGAAAGAAGAACAAACCACGAGGACTTGACATAGATATGGATACACTGATCACGATACTTGACCATGGATACGATGACTCAAAAGGATTTGACTCTGCAGAGTTTGTCCTTTAACCACAGCCAACGGATTTCAGTAGTCACGGGGACTAGTTCCGTCTACGGTGTTTTGGAAGAAACACGTCTAACCAGTACACACCCATTCAACATTCTGAAGCCAGGAATCACCCTCGGCAATGTTCAAGAAAAACCTTGAGACGGGGAGGCTACAACCTCGCGTAGCATGGGATCAAAATTTCTATACGCGCGCTCTAAGGGGTGTCCCCCTCTCGGTCCCAACCGGAAACACCCATGCCCCCTGACCGGATGACTGGCTTTAATCCAGGGCCATGGAACCATCATCCCGGCCCCTCTGTTTGGTGTGTACACGGAAAGAGGTTACCAACTTACTAAACCGCATTCTGGCAGAAAACATGTGGTAGCACGGAAGGGGGAAGAACGATAACGTGACTCCGTCCACGTTAACGTCGGAATTTAACGGATGACGTAAGGCTGGCATGCTACAACAGTACCACCTTACTGCCCTTCATGTCACCACATGACTAGGCCATCTCTCATCAGAGATCACCGTAACTTTGGAACACACGGGTAGTTGCCTCACATGCAACGAGGTGCTCACCGATACTCGTATGCCATGCACAACCTTTCACGCAATCATGCAAACACCTATCATATCAAAGGTTCAAACATGCTTGCCTGGTTCGGAGAAGTCGGAGTCTAGCTCGGTGAAGTTCGCGGCTCCGTCACCTCTTCCGGAAGCTACGGTATAGCGAAAAAGCATACTAACGTGAAAACCAACGCGTGCATAAAAGTTGTTCCAATTTTTTTTTCAAATAAATCCCATAAAAAACTAGATAGAATTTTAAGACCGTCAGAAAAAGAATCACTCAAGAATCACTTTTTATTAAAAAGTTATAAGGGTTTCTGTCCAGGGACTCATCTGTAATGAAACAGAAAAGTTCCAGGGGTTTAACTGAGAAAACAGAAAACGGTTCGAATAGAAACGCGCAAGCCCACAGAGAAAACGTACTCTGCCCGATGGCGTCAACAGAAAACGGTTCGCGGGGAAAGAAAGAGAGGCTGGCGTGGGGGGTCCACATGTCAGGTTTGAAAGACCTCGCCGGCGCCCGAAGGCTGCGGTGGTCGCCGGCGTCGAACCACGGTGAGTCAGTGAGATCGGAGTGTACCAAGAGTATCAGCGTGTCCTTCCGCGTCGGTGGGTGGTGGACTTGGGCGTCGGGGAGCACCACGTCGACGGCGACACTTTCTCCGGCGGACGGCGGCTCGGGCGATGGTGGGGAACTCCGGTGGTGTGCTGCAAACTTCGAATTGAAGCGCGGGTCAGAAGGAGGGATGCACTAGAGAGCTAATGGCAAGAGATGGGAGGCAGAGGTGCACGCACAGGAGCGAATCGAGCTGGATCCCGTGGCGGGTCGCGGCGGCCGGAGTTGAGGAAGGAGACTTCCTCGGGGCTCTTCCAGTGGCTAGGCAGGGTCTTGGAGGAGTGTAGAGATGGTGTGGGTACTAGCTGGAGCTCGGGGCCTCTATTTATAGGCGGCTCGAGGGGTGGCCGTGAACGGGGTTGCTCCGGCGAGCAATTACGGCGAGGCAGCGGCTTGGCAAGGAGTTTAGGTGGCCAGGCAGCATCGGTGAGGTGTACTGGTGCCGTTCCCCCGCTAATCCTGGTCGGTCTTGGCGTAATGGCGCCGGTCCATGGTGGGGTGGCCGCACGGGCACGACGGCGGCAGAGAGCGCGCTCCACGCCCAGCGGTTCACGAAGAGGGTGGCAGCGCGCACTGGGGAGTGGAAGACCATGCGGCGCTCTCCGGTGGCTTGGGCGGCGCTGGGTGGCGCCGTCTGCGCTGCGCCTCTCTCTGGCGGCCGCAAAGCCGCCGCTGGCGTCGGTCACGGGGCGGCGCACCTCCTCCAGCTCGTCGCCGACGCCCGCAAGCATCCAGGCGCTCGTGCGGTGCAGAGGACAAGGGGGAGGGAACACGGCGACGCTGGGCACTGGCGAGATCGACAACAGACACTAAAGAAAACGACAGTGATTCAGCCACTGTTAACTGAATTTGACTGAACCTGATATTGACAGTGCTCTGAAGGTGTTCGATGAAATGATTAGGTATGAACAAAAATTTTCCTGGAGCTGGGGCTTGGTGAGGTGACCACTCAATGCACCCAGAGGCTGCCTGATTTTACTCAGAATTTTTGGAGAAGGATTTGAATGAATTTCATCAAATTTGGCAAATCTGGTCCAAACTTGCAGCAAGTATAGTTGGAAAAATTTGAACTGGAGACCAGTGGATCTTCATGGATCTTGGTTGAGGGTTCAAAGGACTAGGAAGGGAAAAAGGTTTGGGGGCAAAAATCAAAGCAGAAAGAGTAGCTCCTTTGTAAACCTCCAATGATCAAGATATAAGGTAGAAATTGTTTTGATAAGAAATAAGTGAAAAATAAAAATATGGAGAGGTCCAACTTGCTGGATTTGAAGTAAATCATGATCCAAAGATAAGGAAAGGTTTATGAGAGTGGATTTGCACTAAGGTCATGGCAAGAGAGATTTGTTGAAAGTGGTAAAGGATTATTCCAAAAGCTATAGAGTATTTTCAAAGAAATTTTCAAAAGACATTTTTCCCAAGTGAAAAGCATTTTGGCTTGAGTCCAAAATAAAAATCAAGAACCTCCAAGATCAAAAACAAGTCTAGGGTGAATCCAAATAAAACTCTTGCCATAAAAAAATATTTTGAAAGGGAGGGTTCTTTTGAAGAAATTTTTTAAATCACCTCCCTCAAGTCAAGTAAATTTTTTGAAAAATCCAAATGAAATTTTAGGTGTCACAGTATTGCAATCTGGTTTTTATTGGCCTACTCTCTTCAAAGATGCCCGTAAGTTTGTCTTATCTTGTGATGAATGTCAAAGAATTGGTAATATTAGTAGACGTCAAGAAATGCCTATGAATTATTCGCTTGTTATTGAACCATTTGATGTTTGGGGCTTTGATTATATGGGACCGTTTCCTGCCTCTAATGGATATACACATATTTTAGTTGCTGTTGATTACGTTACTAAGTGGGTAGAAGCTATTCCAACTAGTAGTGCTGATCATAACACCTCTATTAAGATGCTTAAAGAAGATATTTTTCCGAGGTTTGGAGTTCCTAGATATTTAATGACTGATGGTGGTTCACATTCCATTCATGGTGCTTTTCGTAAGATGCTTGCTAAGTATGACATTAATCATAGAATTGCATCTCCATATCACCCACAGTCTAGCGGTCAAGTAGAATTGAGGAATAGAGAGCTCAAGTTAATTTTGCAAAAGACTGTTAATAGATCTAGAAAAAATTGGTCCAAGAAACTTGATAATGCATTATGGGGCTATAGAACTGCATATGAAAATCCTATGAGTATGTGTCCGTATAAAATGGTTTATGGAAAAGCATGTCACTTAGCTCTCGAACTAGAACATAAGGCATATTGGGCTATTAAAGAGCTCAATTATGATTTTAAACTTGCCGGTGAGAAGAGGTTATTTGACATTAGCTCACTTGATGAATGGAAAACCCAAGCCTATGAGAATGCCAAACTGTTTAAGGAGAAAGTTAAAAGATGGCATGACAAAAGGATACAAAAGCGTGAGTTTAATGTAGGTGATTATGTGTTGTTATTCAACTCTCGTTTAAGATTTTTTAAAGGAAAACTTCTCTCCAAATGGGAAGGCCCTTATCTTATCGAGGAGGTCTATCGTTCTGGTGCCATAAAAATCAACAACTTCGAAGGCACAAATCCGAAGGTGGTGAACGGTCAAAGAATTAAACATTATATCTCAGGTAATCCTATAAATGTTGAAACTAATATTATTGAAACCGTAAGCCCGGAGGAATACATAAGGGACACTTTCTAGAACGTTTGAGACTCCGAAAAGGAATAGGTACGTGATATAGTAAGTAAACCGACTCCAAAACAGTTCCAATGGCAATTTTTCTCCGTTTCGGAATACTTAGAAAAATAGAAAAATAAGAAGCAGTCCGGGAAGGACACGAGGCTTCCACGAGGGTGCGAGGCGCGCCCCCTGCCTCGTGGGCACCTCGTGCGCTCTCCGGACTCCATTTTCTTGCACGATACTTCTTTTGGTGGGTAAAAATTCATTATATAATCTCCCGATGGTTTTCACCACTGTATCACGCAAATATCCTCTGTTTTTGTTTCGAGCTGTTTTTCTGACAGATCTAGATCGCCATGACGTCTCCAAGTGCCCCCAAGGACAAGTTCTTCGAGAAGGTCATCAACCCCTACCTTGCAGAGGTGCTGCAACACCCTCAAATCATTGAGATGCATGAGGGGGTGCTGCACATCTGCGATGTTGAGGGACCAAGGAGGACTGGAAGCGTGGAGACAAGGCTCGAGGCAATGAAGCAACAAGTTTTCACGTGTCAGGAGATGGTGGAGCGTGGACCTGACTCCAATCACATAATGATCACAGAGTTCACCAACAACCACAAGCTGGACACCAAGGACATCGGGGAGGCCATCTTCAAGCTTCATGAGAAAATCAAGCACCTCCAAGCCCAGATCTATGACCTGCAAAACCAAAACTGTGAGTATGAATATAGATTAAAGAGGATGAGTTTGGCTGCAGATTTAAGGATCCCGTAGACTCGATCATCCTTCTATGATGAAGAGCCTATGCCTTGGAAGAGGGATGACAAGCCTACATCATCAACAACTCCATCTCCTTCACCAGCAAAGAAGATCTAATCACATGGGTATGGGCACTCCCCTTGGCAATTGCCAAGCTTGGGGAGGTGCCCCGGTATCGTATCACCATCACACTCCTATCTTTACCTTTTTCTTAGTTCTATCCTTTTGGTATTATTTTGATCTAGTAGAATAAAGTTTTAGTATGATCTAGTTGTGAGTTTTGCTTTATGCTCCTTTTATGTAATCGAGTCCGTGAGCTATATATAATAAAGATTAGTGTTGAGTCAAGGGCTTGATTATCTTGCTATGATCTTGAGTGAATAAAAGAAAAAGAAAGAATAAAAAGAAATAAAAAGAGATCATATTGATCTTATGGAGAGTAATGACTTCACATATAAAGAGTATGATGATTAAAAGTTGTTGAGAGTTGACAAATATAGTTTTGGTCATCGTTGCAATTAATAGGAAGTAATAAAGAAAGAGAGGTTTCACATATAAATATACTATCTTGGACATCTTTTATGATTGTGAGCACTCATTAAAATATGACATGCTAAAGAGTTGATGTTGGACAAGGAAGACAACGTAATGGGTTATGTTTTCTTATATCTGAAATAAAGTATATTGTCATGGATCATCCAACATGTTGAGCTTGCCTTTCTCCCTCATGCTAGCCAATTCTTTGCACCATGTAGAGATACTACTTGTACTTTAGAATACCCTTAAACCCAGTTTTGCCATGAGAGTCCACCATATCTACCTATTGATTGAGTAAGATCCTTCAAGTAAGTTGTCATTGGTGCAAGCAATAAAAATTGCTCTCTAAATATGTATGACTTATTAGTGTGCGAGAAAATAAGCTTTATACGATCTTGTGATGTGGAAGAAATAAAAGCGACGGACTGCATAATAAAGGTCCATATCACAAGTGGAAATATAAAGTGACGTTCTTTCGCATTAAGATTTTGTGCATCCAACCCTGAAAGCGCATGACAACCTCTGCTTCCCTCTGCGAACGGTTTATCTTTTACTATTATCTTCTACTTTATGCAAGAGTCATGGTGATCTTCACCTTTCCTTTTTACATTTTATCCTTTGGTAAGCACATTGTGTTGGAAAGATCCTGATATATATATCTAATTGGATGTAAGTTAGCATGAACTATTATTGTTGACATTACCCTTGAGGTAAAAGGTTGGGAGGAGAAACTATAGGCCCCTATCTTTCTCTGTGTCCGGTTAAAACTCCATAACCACAAGTATTGCGAGAGTGTCAGCAATTGTGAAAGACTAAATGATGGTTGAATATGTGAACTTGTTGAAAAGCTCTTACATAGACTCTTTCTGATGTTATGATAAATTGCAATTGCTTCAATGACTGAGATTATAGTTTGTTGGTTTTCAATGAAGTTTCTGATTTATACTTGACATTGTGGATAGATTATTACTTAAGCATAAGAAATCATATGACAATATTTATAAATGTTGCTGTTATAAGAATGATCATGATGCTCTCATGTCCGTATTTTATTTTATCGACACCTCTATCTCTAAACATGTGGACATATTTATCGTTATCGGCTTCCGCTTGAGGACAAGCGAGGTCTATGCTTGGGGGAGTTGATACGTCCATTTTGCATCATGCTTTTATATCAATATTTATTGCATTATGGGCTGTTATTACACATTATGTCACAATACTTATGCCTATTCTCTCTTATTTTACAAGGTTTACATGAAGAGGGAGAATGCCGACAGTTGGAATTCCGGGCTGGAAAAGGAGAACATATTAGAGACCTATTCTGCACAAATCCAAAAGTCCTGAAACTCCACGGAAGTTATTTCTGGAAATAATAAAAAATACTGAGCGAATAAAATACCAAAGGGGGCCCACACCCTGGCCGCGAGGGTGGGGGGCGCGCCCCTGCCTCGTGGGGCCCCTGGTGCCCATCTTCTGCTATATGAAGTCTTTCGTCCGAGAAAAAAATCATAAGGAAGCTTTCGGGACGAGACTCCGCCGCCACGAGGCGGAACCTTGGCGGAACCAATCAAGGGCTCCGGCGGACTGTTCTGCCGGGGAAACTTCCCTCCGGGAGGGGGAAATCATCACCATCATCATCACCAACGATCCTCTCATTGGGAGGGGGTCCATCTTCATCAACATCTTCACTAGCACCATCTCCTCTCAAACCCTAGTTCATCTCTTGTATCCAATCTTTGTCTCATAGCCCGAGATTGGTACCTGTAGGTTGCTAGTAGTGTTGATTACTCATTGTAGTTGATGCTAGTTGGTTTATTTGGTGGAACATCATATGTTCAGATCCATTATGCATATTAATATCCCTTTGATTATGAACATGAATATGCTTTGTGAGTAGTTACGTTTGTTCCCGAGGAGATGGGAGAAGTCTTGCTATAAGTAGTCATGTGAATTTGGTATTCGTTCGATATTTTGATGAGATGTACGTTGTCTCTCCTCTAGTGGTGTCATGTGAACGTCAACTACATGACACTTCACCATTGTTTGGGCCTAGAGGAAGGCATTAGGAAGTAATAAGTAGGTGATGGGTTGCTAGAGTGACAGAAGCTTAAACCCTAGTTTATTCGTTGCTTCGTAAGGGGCTGATTTGGATCCACATGTTTCGTGCTATGGTTAGGATTACCTTAATACTTCTTTTGTAGTTGCGGATGCTTGCAATAGGAGTTAATCATAAGTGGAATGTTTGTCCAATTAAGGACAGCACCCAAGCACCGGTCCACCCACATATCAAATTATCAAAGTACCGAACGCGATTCATATGAACGTGATGAAAACTAGCTTGACGATAATTCCCATGTGTCCTCGGGAGCGCTTTTCTTTATATAAGAAATTGTCCAGGCTTGTCCTTTGCTACAAAAAGGATTGGGCCACCTTGCTGCACCTTATTTACTTTCATTACTTGTTACCCGTTACAAATTATCTTATCTCAAAACTATCTGTTACCTATAATTTCAGTGCTTGCAGAGAATACCTTGCTGAAAACTGCTTGTCATTTCCTTCTGCTCCTCGTTGGGTTTGACACTCTTACTTATCGAAAGGACTACGATAGATCCCCTATACTTGTGGGTCATCAAGCAGCCATGTAGCGACGGACGTGGTCCTCCTCCTCCTGACACGGCGACGTACCACCTCCGGCGGGGCCGGCTCCCTCCGCACCGAAAGTGGCCCACGCGAACGCCACCAAAGGAGCTCAGGGTCGACGATGGGACCCGGGGCCGGGTTCCTCATCAAGCGGCGCGCCCCTGAAGGTAGCACCTCCCAGTGCCAGCCCGACGGAGCCCAGTCCCGGACATGGGTCCTCTGAAGCAAGATGTCATTGCGAACGGGTCGACGGCGAGGATGTGGGCCGGGTATCGTCGAGAACAAATACTGTATGAAAATGTAACATTTTTTAAATGATTGGATTGTGATTTCTTATATACAAATTTAAAAAATGATATCCTTGCATGCATATGTCAAAATTCTATATGCAAATTAATATATCTAATTCCTCGAACTAAAAGTATCTAATTAATTAATTCATCTAAAATCTTTGACATTAATCTAATGTAATTAATTAATTCATCTAAAAACTTTGTATAAAAAACAGAAAACCAGAAAAAACTAAAAACAGAAAAACATCTAAGTGTGTGTGTGTGCGGGCTTGGTCAAAAAAATTCCTATGCAAATTTATTCTACTATGTTCAAATGTTTTCTATGCAAACTTTTGGCTAAGCTAGTCATCTACTAGCTAAGCCATCTACAACATCTAGTGCAAATTTAGATAGATACATACATACATATATTGTATACATACATCATACATTGTATTCATACATGCAAAAAAAAGATGAACAATTTTGTGTGTGTGTGTGTGCGCGCGTGTGTGCACCTACGGCGGCGCGGTGACTTCGATTGGAGGGAGGAGAAGGGGGAGAGGGGATCACAGCGCGAGCGAGGTCGAGGCGATGGCGACGGCGAGGCGAGGGGGCGGCGACGGGCCGGTGCAGCAACGGGGGCGGCGACGGGGGCGGCGTGGAGTCGACAGGGACAGGGGCGGCGACGGAGCACGACTGGGGCGGCGATAGGGGGTGGCGACGGGGGGCGGCGACGGGGTCGAAGAAGCAGAGGAGAAGAAACTGAAATTTTCGTAAGTGTTGTTTATATAGGAGGGGCCTTTAGTACCGGTTGGAGCCACAGACCGGTACTAAAGGTCAAATTTGGCGAGGCCAAGCGGCGGGAAGCGCACCCCTTTAGTACCGGGTGGTGGCTCCAACCAGTACTAAAGAACCCCCCTTTAGTACCGGTTGTAGCCACGACCCGGTACTAAAGGTGGTGCGCTGCCAGGCGAGGGGCGCAGAAGTTTAGTCCCACCTCGCTAACCGAGGGGCGTCCGCACTGGTTTATAAGCCCCAGTGCGGTAGCTCTCTCGAGATCCTCTCTATAGCAGGCTTCTGGGCCTAACTTTGCTGCGCTGCCCAGTGGGCCTGCTGGGCCTTCTGGGCCTGCATCCTGGTCCAAGGCCAAGTAGGCCCACAGGGCAGCGCACAATTTTTTATTTAGTTTTTTCTTTTCTGCTTTATTTATTTTCTTTTATTTATTTCTGAGTTGTTTTTTGCTGTGTTTAGAGTTTCTTTGTGAATATTTTTCTTTAGGTACAAAAAATTACAAACTTTCTGTTAGTGCTAGTAGTTTTCAAATTTGAATAGTTTAAATTTGAATTATTTGAAATTTGTGTGAATCACTAGTTTGTGAATAACTTAACTTTAAAAATAGATTTTCAGTGATTCTTTTTTCTTTTGTTTAATATTAGTGTGTTTTATCATTATATTCAATTTGGTAATACTTAGGTTATTTAAAAAAATGAAATGCCTTGTAACAGATGAGTTTTCGTCCGAAACCCTGGTATTTCGAAAGATATTGTCCATTTTGTACACGAAGTGCATCCAGTCTTTGCTGTAACCCTCTCTACTTTTTTGCACTTGCTATGTGGGTGAAATGATGATACCATGCCAAATTTCAACCTTTTCAGAGTTAATTTGAAGTGTTTTTCAATTTCAGGGTCATTTAGCTATAAAAAATCAGTAAATGTATGAAAAATACCAAATGAAGTCAGAAAGGGTTGAAAATTGTTGACGTGGCTTTGAATGGTTCATACTGAACAGAAAAAATTCTGGAGTTGTAATAAGTTAAAAAATGAAATGTCTTTGTAACAGATGAGTTTTCGTGTGAAACCGTGATACTTCGAAAGAGATTGATCATTTTGTACATGAAGTACATCCAGTTTTTTGCCATAACCCTCTCTACTTTGTCGCACATGCTATGTGGGTGAAATGATGATACCATGCCAACTTTCAACCTTTTCAGAGTTCATTTGAAGTGTTTTCAATTTCAGGGTCATTTAGCTAAAAAAAATCAGTAAATGCATGAAAAATAGCAAATGAAGTCAGAAAGGGTTGAAAATTGTTGACGTGGCTTTGAATGTGGATTTCTATCATTGTCTGAATTATTCTAGGAAGTCAGAATGCGATAAAATCATGAAAATTTTCCAAAGTAAGGAACAACAAATTTTCTACAGTGTGGTATTTTTTCAGAATTTTTGAAGTTAGAGAAGTATAGATCTTCTTGCATTGTTTACAGACTATCCTGTCTTGCATTCATTTGTAGTGCTTTTCAATTTAAGGGTCATTTAGCTCAAAAAAATAGCAAATGAAGTCCTACATAATGCATGAAAGAATTTGTTTGCACATAATATTTCTTCGCGTTTCAAATGCCAAAACACATCAGTACCCTAACTATTACAAAGATTCCCTTCGGTTTGTTCAAAGTGGGACTTTCCAGATATATAAGTCCGGAAAGTCACTAGAGAAGAAAGTGATGACAGTGAAGCTGATCACATCCCAGAGTGGGATGTTTGGGTGTGAAACTTTTTCTTCACGTGTGTCCCTTTGCGCCGTAACCATGGACAATCTTCATCATTTAACTGGATGCTCGGGTCAATATTCACTATGAATGGAGCAATTTCATCAAACTTTTCATAATCTTTTCACATGTCTGCCTTGTCATCCATTCCCACGATGTTTCTTTTCCCTGAAAGAATTGTGTGGTGCTTTGGCTCATCGTATGATCACTACTGCAAGATGCTGCTAACGCGACATTACGATCAGAGACCCTTTGACGAAACTGTGTGCGATGCCATAATCGCAAACGGTGGTGTAAAATAACCGTCAAAAAAGGTGCAAAACGTTCGCGATGGAGGATGCATCAAACACGGTTCAGATTTTAGTTGCGTGTGCGATGCAGGGCATACGGTTCAGCTCAATTAACTGTTTGCGATGAGGAGGAACAAAAGAAACGGGCAGCCAGATGAAGGTGTGTGTGCAATGTACAACATACGGTTCACGCGGATGAACTATTTGTGATTAGGCAACACAACAGAAACGGCCAGCCCAATCTAGGTGTGTGCGATGTACATCATACGGTTCACTCGGATGAACTGTTTGTGATTAGGCAAGAGAACAGAAATGGTTCAATATAATAAGATGTGTGTGATACGTGGCAAACAGGTCTGTAATCAGAAATGTGTGCGAAGATTGATAATAACACAAATGATTGCTTCTAATAAGATGTATGTGATATGCTTTGTCTACACAACATATATTGGCCATTGTGGGACGGGCGGTCGTCCGGATACGCCATAAGGATGCGAAGAGGCATTCCTATCAGCAAGGAGTAGCTGTTCCACCAGTAGCTCATGTAAGAAAACTATCAAGTTAAGTGTGCTCAGGCTGGAGCAGCCATCAGATGGGTGACTGGATGGGAAGTTGTGTTGATGTTAAATTAATTGATAGGATGGGTCATTTCGGTCAAATTACCGAAATGACCCATTCCCTCAGCTAATTTAACCTCGAGGTCCTTGTTTTTTATTTTTTTAACACATGTTAAAGAAGGTCTACCGCATTACTTTTTGACAATGTGCGATACGTGGCATACAGTTGATCCATCCGACCTATTTGTGATGGAATAGGCCGTGTGTGTTGTGGGCAAACGCTTGCTAGTATTCAACCATTTGGGATTGATGAATTCATCACTAACGGGTTCCCTAGTGTGGTCCGTGTTCATCTGATCATCATCAAATTCTTGTGCTAGCTCGATGTTCCTTCTATGCTAAGTTTCCATGAATTGATGACATTTTATGAACACGCCACCATTTCCTGCCATTTCCTCACTTGTTTCCCGCCACCCTGCTATATTGCGCATAGGCGGCGCGCGACACACGGAGGCGACAAGTGCAGCCTGTAGAACATCCACCTTTTCCAAGCATGCCAACCCACCAAAGCGCCGCCTCTGCCATCAACCTTGTCGACGAGGAAAACGAGCAGGCGCCACGGCCCGTCGAGGCCGAGGCGCTCCCCGGCAACGTGATGGACGATGCCGTGATGCGCGTCATCGCTAGGGTTGAGCAGACCTTTGGCGCATGGCGCTTGAGCGCCACGGATCAAGATAGGCATGTCAGCGCCGACAGGTTGCAGCTCGCCACACAACATGATCGATGGCGCGCCGCAGAGCAAGCTAGGTGCATCCGCGCCGATAGGCTGCGGCTCGCCGCACGGCGAGACCGTTGGAGCGCCGCAGAGCGAGAGGCGCAGCGCGCCGCACAGCAAGAGCGGATCCATCGACGCTTGCCTGCTGTCGACACTACAAAAAGAATACACTTCCGTGATGATACGTGTTTGTCACAGTAGGTCACGTTTTTTGTCATGCATGTACATCCATGACAATTTTATGACAGAATCAAGATAGTCATACCTGTGCTGTCGTAGAAGTGTTCCATGACATTACCAAAATTATCATCACGGAAGTGTCCACTTCCATGACGATAAATCGTGTGTCACAGAAGTGCTTTCGTCAAGGGTGCCGACACATGGCATCCACCGTAACGGAACGCCGTTAAGCTATCGGGTCCGGTTTTGGATCCGATAACCCGTTAACAGCCCGGACCAATGGGAAATTTCCACGTGTAAAATTCTGATTGGCCGGAGGAAAGACGTGCCAGCTCGTCAGTGGGTCAGATAGGCGCCTATGATATGTCAACACGTGCGACGGCCCACCACCGGCCCATTTAGCTTACAAAGGTCGGCACGCTTGACTTGGTCAAAAGTTAGCGAGCTAGCCCATGAAAAGCCTGTTAACGGTCTCTTCGCAAATAGCCCATTTTACGGCTCGGTAACCCACGGCCCGTTAGGGTCTACATGAAATCGGCCCAACAACATCATGTGTGCCGTCGAATATAACACCAGCCCATTTCACTCTCGGCCCATGTATGACCCACGACGTCTTTCGGCCCATATTAGCCCTTCGTATCTTTAGGCCCTTTAAAGGCCCACAGTGACTCTAGCCCAGAATGAACAGTAAATTTCTTTGTACCCGTTAACGTCCTATGATTCACATGGGCCGTTTCTAGCCCGTGTTAGCTTTCGGCCTACTAACGGCCCATACGTTCTTGGGCTCGTTTCCGGCCCTCGATTACTTCCGGCCCGTTACTGGCCTATTCCCCTAATGGGCCAAATTCGTCCCGTGGCAAGAGTCAGCCCATTCCCGGCTTGTTAACCCATTGCGCCGTTTCCAGCCCGTCCTATATTCTGGCCCATTAACGACCCATTATGCGTGTGACAGAATTAAGCCTTTGCTGTCCTCCGGCCTATTAACGGCCCGTTACCGTGTTGGGCCGATACCAATTATGCCCGTTTATGACCCATGTAGACCCATTTATCCGACGGCCCGAGGCCCACCGATTCTACGGCCGTGTTGGAGGCCCATTTAAAGACGGCCCATAGGAGGCCCATGGATCCTACGGCCCATAGCAGGGTCATGGTTACCACGGTCCGTATATGGCCCATGGTTGTTGCGGCCACTAGCAAACCAGGGAAAAAGAAGACTATGAAATTAATAAGCCCGAAACTAACGCTAGGCTATTAAGGCGATTGCACAGATTACATCCACTGGGCATCAAAGATCGCCACCAGTGCAAATATAGGGAACAACCTACACTATACAAAAATGGCTTGCTGTTTTCTTCAGCCGGTGGCTGCACATTAAGAACAAATTTTGTATCGCAACAAAACAAATTACAACTATAAAACAAAAGGAAGGTTGGCATAAAAGTTAACAGTCTGGCAGATAAATGCACCACCAGAAGTTCAGAAGCTCAGTTCATTTGACCTGACTTTTATGTTTTCAAGTTGTATTGTCCGATGGAGCACCATAACCTTCGCCTTCATTTCTCCTAGGCTCCTGAACAACATAGCAAATGTCTGATAGTCTGGTTTCAAAACCATGCATATCTTGACGACATCGAACAATATATGTCCTTGTTTCACAAAGGGTCTCTGTTAGGGAACGGACTTGTGTCTGGAGCGCAGATATAACATTGTTTTGAGCTTGCATATCTTGATCATGAGGCAGTTTGGACGAGATTGCCTTAACAACCAACCCAGTATTACGCAGGAACGTGCTTTTGGCACTGTTAGTGGGCAGGTACTCACCCACTGCAGCAAGAGCTGACATTGCAGTTATAGTTGCCTCGCCACCTTCAGAAGGTGGTGGTTCCACAATTTTTTCATAGCTTGCTGAAAAGTTGAGTTTTTACATTAGTAGTACCACAACAGAAGATATTAAGGAGGCAGCAAAACCAAACAAAATAGCTTTGTTCTATATACAGAACTTATTCTGGTGAACCCATGTAAAATATTAGTTGTATTTTACTACAAAGTACATAATAAAACCAGGTTCCAAACATATGACCATGTACCATGGCTAATGTATTGTCTATTTCTTCACATTGTATTGACAGCTAAGGATAAAGAGACAAAGTTTATAATACCATAAGCATAATATGACATCATTCATATCACAAAACAACTGAGAACAGACAAACAGGCAATTGTAACGTTGTGTGGGCAAGTCCATCACGGAACTAGATTACAGGTCAAGATCAAAGGAACATCACTCCTCTCTTTTAAACCTTGTAAGGTGCAATGATACGCTAAGACAATTGTGTATAAAATTGAAAAGAGTAATAGACATTGGCTGCAAGCCATGCAGTTCAAGGCACGAGTCAGAGTAAGTAGTAGTTAAAATGCATGAGGATTAAGGACTTACAACAGCGGCTTTGACTGGTGTAGTCATGCCCTTCGTCTCGCTGGTGTGACAGTCCTTGAAGATTTCCACAACATTTGGTTCATGTCCTTTTTGGTCCTTGCGGGCTTTCCTCTGCATTTGGAACAAGTCAATATAGATATGATAATATGGTATATCGAAAAGTGTGAAAGAGCAGCTAATTACAAGAGCCTCGCAGTGTGCAATATATAGCTACGAGATCCTGCCGTCTGTTGGAATTTCACTTTCGTACGGTTGGCCTTGTTCTTTGAATAGTTCACCTACAAGAAGATAGATTTGTGTGGCACATGCGTAAATAGGACTTCAACATGTGATCTGATCACACATATATAATGTACCTGGTACTTCGGATCGGACCAGTGTTTAACGAGGCCTCTCCAGTCTTCATCCGATATATTTTCCACTGGAGATTTTTGGGCAAGTTCACTATTAGCCTTGCCTTCAATGTTAGTTTTCCTCAAGTTATACCGATACTGTCGCAGAGCAGACTTGAAAACATGGGTGCAAGATTGTCTGGTTGCATCATCTTGGCTATCCAACTTGAACCTCATTTGTTGAAAATTATGGGAGTCTCATTATCAGCAACCTAGAAAGTATTGGACAGAGCAAGACGATATTACTAGTTTCCATACATAACTATACTTACAGATAAATGGTCGAGGAAGGTGTTGAACTGGGTTTCGTCATTGTCATTCCTGTACTGAATCCATGTTGGGAGGATACGTACATGACACCTAACAGCAACCGCTGCCTCTGGTACTAACTTGGCTGACTCTGTAGCATCACGTGGTGAAAGTGCAACTATCCCTGGGTGGTTTTGGAATTCCTAACAACATATAGCTCATTGAGCTAATGCTATTTCAAGATAAACATTTCAGGAAAGCTCAATGATTGGCATGGCATGGATGAGAAAAGTGGACCCCTCAAAATGCTAAGGACAAAGGATTGGCTCAAGCCCAAAGCTCAGGACTCTACATTTTTCATTTTAAGTGATCCAAGATCACATTGAGTCCATAGGAAAAGCCAATACTATCAAGAGGGGGTGAGGTGTTGCTTAATGAGTTTCTTGCTCAAAATGCTTAGTGATATGCTCCAAAAACCCTCAACTACTTTCTCACATCCACATATGTCCCAAACCAAAAGTCAAACTCGGCCCCACCGAAACTTTCTATCCGGCGCCACCGAGTTCAGTTGACATAGCCACTGCCAGAAACCCTAGTCTTTTCGGTCTCACCGATAGGGATCTCGGTCTCACCGAGATGGGATTGTAATCTCTCTGTTTCCCTTCGTAACGTTTCGGTCAAACCGAGATGAGCGATCGGTCCCACCGAGATTGCAATGCAAACACTCTGTTTCCCTTTCGTAACGTTTCGGTCCAACCGAGATGAGTGAATCGGTCCCACCGAGTTTGCCTGACCAACTCTCTGTTTGTCTATTACCAAAATCGGTCTCACCGAGTTTGTGTAATCGGTCTCACCGAGATTACGTTATGCCCTAACCCTAATGAAATCGGTCTCACCGAGTTGATGTGTCGGTCCCACCGAAATGCCTAACGGTCACATTGTGAACTAAATCGGTCTGACCGAGTTTCACGATTCGTTCCCACTGAGTTTGGTAAATTGTGTGTAACGGTTAGATTTTGTGTGGAGGCTATATATACCTCTCCACCCACTCTTCATTCATGGAGAGAGCCATCAGAACATGCCTACACTTACAACATATATTTTCTGAGAGAGAACCACCTACACTTGTGTTGAGGTCAAGATATTCCATTCCAACCACATAAATCTTGATCTCTAGACTTCCCCAAGTTGCTTTCCACTCAAATCATCTTTCCACCAAATCCAATCCTATGAGAGAGAGTTGAGTGTTGGGGAGACTATCAATTGAAGCACAAGAGCAAGGAGTTCATCATCAACACACCATTTGTTACCTCTTGGAGAGTGGTGTCTCCTAGATTGGCTAGGTGTGACTTGGGAGCCTCCTTCAAGATTGTGGAGTTGAACCAAGGAGTTTGTAAGGGCAAGGAGATCGCCTACTTCGTGAAGATCTACCCGAGTAAGGCAAGTCCTTCGTGGGTGACGGCCATGGTGGGATAGACAAGGTTGCTTCTTCGTGGACCCTTCGTGGGTGGAGCCCTCCATGGACTCGCGCAACCGTTACCCTTCGTGGGTTGAAGTCTCCATCAACGTGGATTTACGATAGCACCACCTATCGGAACCACGGATAAAAAATCTCCGTGTCAACATTGCGTTTGCTCCCTCAAACTCCTCCCTTTACCTTCATATGCAATTGTTTTACATTCCACTGCCACACTCTTAGAATTGCATGTGTAGGTCGATTGCTTGACTTGTGCTAAGTTGCTAAAATCTGCCAAGAACTAAAATTGGGAAAAGGCTAGATTTTTATTTGGTCAAGTAGTCTAATCACCCCCCTCTAGACATACTTTTGTCACAGTAGTCCACTTGCCTAACTGCCTCATCATAAGTGATTGATGAGGGATACACAAAACATTAGTTTGATGTAAGAACATGGTTAATAGATAGATGTACTAGTATGTACCAAAAACAGGAAGGCATGTCATATTCAAAGGTATAGTGTGTAAGCTAAGCAGATGCAATTTAACCAAATTGGAAGTAATACAAGCTAGACATCCGGCTGGAGTGGTGAGCATGATCATCTAGGACATGAGAGCCTGGTGGGAGGCGGGCTGCTTCGCCACCATCGTGGCTTTTTAGTTGGCTTCCAGGTGATGCATGTCTGTGCTGGGCTTGTCACTGGCTCAGCCAGTGCCCTGACTAGCTATTTGTCTTCTGGTGCTCCCGGGATGGTGGTTCATGTAAAAAATATATTTCCTTATCTGGATAAAGACCGACTTCGGGCTTTCGAATACAAGCTAGACGCCATATGCAACATGCAACCAAATATGACACCGTGAAGTTAAAGCAAGCACCTGGGATGGTGGTTCACGGCGAGCGAGATCATCAACTCCAGAGCTACGTTCCCCGTCTCCATCTGCTGACACTACACCCTTTAAAGTCTTGAAACGTGTCTGGCCTAGCCGCGTACCACGCTGGAGAAACTTCTCTCTACTCTTTTCTGCTTCTGTCAAGGCAGGGTCTGAAATACCCTTACATAAAAACACAATAGTGAGAGTATGGGTGAAGTGTGTGTAGAACTAGTGCACTGTAAAAGTAGCAGATAGCAGGTGGCTGAAAAATATATGACAGGAGACATATGATAGCTCTACAACATTGCATGGCAAACAAAATTAGATTCTACTCCGTATGATTTTGTAATCTATAAGCACAGGAAATGCAGGTACTCCTCTAGCACACCACCACATGTGGTCCTATCAAGATAACAGTCGACTGAAAATAAATAGGTCAGTCGATTTTTTTATGAACCGTCCGATTTATAAGGAACGGACAGATGGCCTTCATCTACCTCCCGCCAGTCACTGTTGACGATCTTTCTCAAACCGCCAGCGACCACTGACCCAGAACCCTGCCTCTGCCGCCCCACCCTCCCCTCGACCTCACACCACCGCCGTGCTTGGCAGCGCCCCCAGGCCATCCCTTTAATCCTGGCCGACCTCCAGATCCAGCAGCTCTAGTCCCCACACGCCCCTAAGATAAACACCGAGGCGCTGTTTCCCTGGCGTAATAGGTGGACTAGCGCCTGTTACGCCGGGGAATGCTTCCGTTAATTGGGACTCAACTGACCAGGAATTGAAATCCAGGGGAGCGATGGACCTCTAGCTAAGGTGAAATAGTATATGAGGAGAAACCTTGTGCATCACGAGTAACTAGGAACATGTAGTATCAAGAAGAAGCGGTCAAATAGTGTCTTCTGTGGGATGAATACCATGCAAGCAGACACGTAATATTTGCACGAATAAGGGAAGAGGAGTACCATTTTCGGTTGCCGGTATGGTCGCCTCCACATGTCGCGCCGATCTTCTTCTTTTTACATGGGAAACCGATGTTTTGGAGGAGGGTGCAGGCTTGGACGAACCCATGGCCAAATCGTTGACTATGTTGCCGTGGCCGTATGTCGGCGGAGGGGAAGCAGATCCGAGGCGGCGAAGGACGGCGTATCAGGAATAGCTCCGGTGCGGTGAATGGTGGCGAAGTTGGAGCGACAACGGTGAGGCGCAGGACGGCGTGGTTGAACTGGCTCGGGTACGGACGGCTCGGCCTCGGCTTCAACTACTAGCCGTGGAGGGCGTTGCGGTTGAGGTTGTGGTGGACGACGACCTCGGGGTATCAGCTCCGGCGTGATGAAGGAGGGCGGCGGTTGGTGGGTGGGATGGGGTGGCGGACGGAGGACGTCGGGGTTTCGCGGCTGGTGGAGAGGTAGTTTTGGCACCCACGGAGTACGAATGGGGAATCGGATGTGGGGCGGGGGCCGGGGGGAGCTAAGAGAGAACCATATTTCGGTCTGGGACGCGCTTGTTTTTGGCCTTTTTGAACAGATGGGACGCACTTGTTTGAAATTTGGGGAAAGTACAAACTTTCCCCCTCTTAAATTTCGGACCTACTGCGGGTCGGGGTAGGATGGTAATCCCAGGTGTCCCAAATAGTGGGCGGGAGCGATTTTGGCCGCCCGCGTGCGTGCTTAGGCGGCCATTGTGTCTGAATGTTTTTCGGAGGCGGTTGTGTGGCCTCTAGATGAAGCTACAAACCTACCCCGGTTTAGACCTTTGGATGTCGGGCCGGTAGGTTTCACGGGTCGGAGTTAGAAAAATAATTTCCTTCTACTACCAAACATTGGTCTCACACGGTCGGAGTTTCACGAGTAGATGCTCTTTTGGCGCTTCGTTTGAAATTTTGAAACAGAAGCATTCACGTTTAGAGTACTCTTGAACTTTGAGGATTGACATAAATAGACAACGTTAAATTTGACCTTGTATGTTTGAAAACCTCATTAAATTATCCGCTTCTTTTTGAAATTTTGACACTTAAAAATCCTATAACTACGATTATTTTGGAATGGAGGAGCTAAATTTGAATCTATTTTGTACACGACTATATATGCTATTATGTACAAAATTAGAGCAAATATTAGTGCCGCCATAACTTAGGTATGATTTACAAATGCCATGATATCGAATTCAAATAATTGAATGGACTTCATGTTGAATTCGATTTTTTAAACCACCTTAAGTTGAATTCAAATGTATGCTTGTTCATAGCTAGCTATTTATAATGTTCATTGTGTAACTTTCATATGTATAATGACCTTTACACACACAACATGAACTATACTCACGTTTATATTCGATTGCTAAAGCGATGCATTGTCTGGAGTTCAAAATACTAACTATGTGGATCAATTATGTCAAATAATAACATAGACATGCTCAAATTCGATAGAATCTAGATGTCTGATGGATCAATGATCGTTCCTTACGCGAATTGCAAATATCATGATCCCATCCTAATATTTGGATACAATTTATATCTTTAATCAATGTGTATATCAGTCTTTTACGTGTAGTTTCACTCTCCATCGGTGGTCCCTCACACATGCTCACACACTCTCTCCCGAGGTGTCTTTCTCGCAGACATGCTCTCGATATAACCCTCCCTCCCTCTCGTAACCATTTATGACTTTTTTCACTAACCTTTATCACAAGCACTCTACCTCTCACAAGCATACACACGCACAATCCCCATCGAGCCTTTCTATATACATAGACCTGCCTACGTGTCTCCTGTACGCACATTATCTTTAGGCCTGTCTCTCGTGCATTGTCTCACACCTCTCTTCCTAATCGACGAGTATGATTCTAGGAGAGCATTCTGTAGGATGCCCCTTAAAGTTAGGTTGGATGAATAGTAATATCAGAGATGAGGGGTTACCTTACTCCGATAACCCAGGGTTACAAATCCTAGCCGGCTTTGTTAGTGGACACAGAGTCCTTCACAATTCTGCTATCGTTGTCTTGTATGACAAGTCATCCATGGGTCTCCCTAAATGCATCACGGGCCGACCAATGTGGCGCAGGACGGAACCGAACCAAGGGCCCCACCTCTGCCCGCAGGTCTCGTTATCTTCTCACACCCACACATACCAACACAGACACCACACAAAAAAAATCTCCTCGTGCCTCTATACCCTCCCCCTTGCATATACACACTCAAGGGAATCTCTCGCCGTGACATCATATTAGTCTCTCTCTCTAGACCTCTCTCATTTCTCGTGCTATCTCTCCCATGCCCCCTCCCCCCGCCGGCCCCTCTATCCATGCCTATCTCGAATACGTAATACACACACATACCTCTCTAGGCCCTTCCAAATACATCAACTACACATTCACACATGTTTTTTTTTAGAAATGGAGGATGACCCCCGGCCTCTGCATCTGGGAGATGCATACGGCCACTTTATTAATTATTCTCGAGGACCTTACAAAGTATTACAGACAATATTCCTGAATCCACCATCGCGGCAACATATGCCGCTACTCTTATCCATATGATGAAGGGATGCTAGTTGGGCCCCATCACGTACCCCATTGATCTAAAAAGCCCTCTCTTCACGTGTATTTCGCATACGACATTCCTTTTGAATAAAATGTGGCCAAAAAAATTATTTTAGAATTTCTACATGTATACAACATTACAAAGTTATATGGAGGAGTATGAACGTTAGTTTGCATTGCATGGTGCCCACAATGATATTTATTCCGCACTGTGAATTTTTATATTTTATACTACATATAAAGTTAGTCATAATAAAGAGAAACGAAGAGCATCTCTCTCCCCATCGCATACACCCCCTCTACGCCCCTTTCACGTACGCACACAAACTATCTCCAGGTCCTCTAAAAGTAAGCCCCCAGCACATTCACGCATGTTTCATCTTTCTCTCGCGATATATACAGTGACGATCATTGTATTTGGAGCGAAAGCATGATACATACATTGGACTTCAGAATCCACTCATTATGATCACCATTTACGTTTTGTGGTTATTATACAGTCACGGGCTCACCGTACAGCTCTGTATTTGCTCAAGATACGACTAGTTGACCAGTTAAACGCTCCACGTTGCACCTCTAGTGTAGCATCACATTATCTCACTACCATTGGGCCCACCTGTCGGCTTGTATCTACTCTTCTACACTCTTATAGAAAACAGAGTTGGTGATGATGGTGTGCCTACCATCCTGCAACATAGGCCACCCGATTTATATCTGACGGACAGGAAGGAAACTATGGCAATTTTGCAAAAAGGTACCCACACACCTCTCCACATTTGCAAATAAGGCCTTCCCTCGTTCATCCTTTTCTCTCACAAGATAAACTAGTCATACAAATGCATCTTGATGTTTTTTTGACTAACTACTGCAAGGCACAGCCCCACAGTCTTTTATTCCAAAAACCAAGAGTCCAATACAAGTTATTTGTACAAAACTAAGTCTAAAAGATAATGGCCAGAGTGGCCAAACTTACCTATACCTACCTATACAAGACATGACTTAATGAAGCCCCTCCAACCAATTCAAAAGGAGGGGTCTAACATGAGCCTTGACTCTATGGGAGAGCAGAGTTAAATCATGTACAAATTTACAACGCCAAGCACTAAACGTAGCTCGTTCCCCTCTGAATGTCCTTCCATTTCGAAGGATCCAAATATTCCAAGCTGCCATGGAGACCACCTCAAAGAAGAAGCTTTTAGCAAATCTCTGCCTGGCCAAAGAAATGCATTAATGAACATTGGAGCCACCAGACCAGTCAATCTGCAAATAGGTCCAAATTCTTGTACTGAAGTTACAAGAGAAGAACAGGTGCTGACGATCCTCATATATATGCTGGTGGCACAGAACACAAAGGTTATCAGCTTCCCCAGACCGCCAGTGCCTCCTGACCAGTAGATCCTTGGTGTTGAGCCTGTCAAAGAATAATAACCATGCAAATACCTTGATTTTCAGCGTGCATCGACTGCTCCATAACCATTTGTAGGGCTGAATGGTGGCCATATGAGAATGCATAATGGTATAATAGCTCCTTGATGTGTAAGCTCCAGAGGGTCCCACCCAAGACCAAACATCATTAGCCGATGGGTCCCTAGCCAAATTGTTAATCCAGGAGGTAAGGGAATCCAGTTCAAGTGCAGCTTGTTGGGAAATAGGCAGCTGGAAAAAGGAGGCTCTATCCTGACTGTAATGCATCTTGATGTTACGTGCAACGCACGGGCATCTTGCTAGTAAGGATGAAAACAAACGACAAAAAAATATTGTACAGTGGTTCGAAGTCATGACCGCGGGCACAACAGACAAGGTGGCCTTGTATTGGTATGCTGAGCCGTCTGTTTTAACACACATGAACTGGTGTGGTGATTATACACACACGCATGCATGCACACGAACTGCATGCACGCAACACTCACACGAACACATGCAGCCACGCACGCACGCAACACTCACACATACACACGCAGCCACGCACGCACGCAACACTCACACGGACACACGCATGCATGCATGCACACACCACATGACCAACACACACTCTCACGCTCAAGTGCTCAACCTACACGTGCATGCGCACACATCAGGCCCTGACAGACACATACACAACCAGGTGATTCCCATGCACTGGTTGGAGTCTTGTCGCGCCTGAAATGGTAGACTGACCCAAATGATGAAAGTCAGGTCACTTGCATAACAATATATGTTTTTACACAGCAAAAGATCCCCAAAAAAACAACATAAGGAAAAACTATCACTGCTCGTGGAACGAGATGGCCTCGTCGTCGTTGGCTACCGGCGCGAACCAGCCGTAGCTGCCAACGCGTGTCTCCGCACCGTGGTTGTCCTCGGCCTCCAGCTACTCGTTCACGCGGAGCGTGCGGGCGCTCTGCACGGACGAGAGCACCACCCTGTTCAAGTCGAGGACGTCCGGTTCCGCCTGCAGGAGGGCCTCGATGGTAGCGGCATCCGCTCGCTCCGCATCGAGTTGAGCCTCCGCCGCCCGGTTCAAGTCGAGGACGTCCGGTTCCGCCTGCAGGAGGGCCTCGATGGCAGCGGCATCCGCGCGCTCCGCCTCAAGTTGAGCCTCCGCCGCCCGGTTCACATCCATGACATCCGGTTCTGCCTGCAGGAGAGCCTCGATAGCAGCGGCATGTGCGTGCTCCGCGTTGAGTTGAGCCTCTGCCTCCCGGTCCTCATTTAGTATCGCCAAGTTGAACCGTTGGTCCGCCTGCACCATGGGGGACCCGGACGCCGGCATAAAGTCGACGTCCATTGTTTCATACCCATCGGTGGCCTTCTGCGCCACGGCCTCCGCCATGAACATTGGACCGGCTTCCTCCTCCTCGTAGCTTGGCTCCAGAGAACTTGGGGATTGGCCCGCCGCAAAGCGAGCTTGGAAACGGAGGTCTGTGGCCCCGACCGCCGCCGTTATTTCTGCGCGGCGCTCCGTCGTCAGCATCTTGTAGTACGTGATCTTGCGGGGCACCATGGCTTTCCGACGAACTAGGGGACGCTTGATGCGGGGTAGGGGATCGAAAGGTGGGGGGATGGGCTGGAGAGGAGGTGTGGTTTTGAGGCAGTGGCTGGCGTAGGCCGAGCAGCGAAGGTTCTGGTGTGAATAGTGGTTCCGGTGACGACCGGTCAATCGGTTTTGACTGTACATCGCTCTTGTCGCATTCGCGTTGCACCCCGGCACGCTGGACCCTCCACGTCGCTCACCGAATGGAATGCGCTTTGTCTTGCGTTTTCGCTCGCTTGTGGGACCATAGTTGAGAGCAAACCGACGTCCCTCCCCCTCCCTGCCCGCGTCATTTATACTACCACTCCCTCCGTTTTATTCGGAGTAAATAAAAACAGAGGGAGTATACTACGGATGAGGATCCCCTGACGTGGCTGAACCCATTGAGTAACTGACATGCGGGGCCTAGCAAGCCTGGGGTCCACCAGTAAGTGAACGAAAGGGAGGGTAAGGCAGGGGTACCTACGTCAGAGGATCCACTTCCACTACTATTCCCTCCTTCCATCTACAGGGCCTAATGCATTTTTCAAGGCTAACTTTGACCAAATGTTAGAGTAATAATATATGACATGCAACTTACACAAAGTGTACGGTCAAATTCGTATGTGAAAGGAGCTTCCAATGATATAATTTTCACATTATACATCTCATGTACTATTAATCTTGTCAATAGTCAAAGGCGGTTTTGAAAAACGCATTAGAGCATGGTTAATAATATAGCCAGCTGATGGCTATAAGGAACTGCCATGTCATCTATAGCCATCATCTATATGCACTCATACAGTAGTGTGGGCTATTTCCCGCAAAAAAATATATAAGGTTGGCTATTGTATTAGTACTTTTTTCCATCTCCTCTCTATCTCTTTCTTCATATTTATTGTATTTAACTAGGAATGTGTATATAGCTAGGCTCTTGCATGAGAGCTCACTCCCTTTACTTTTTCACATCTCTCTCCTCCACATAGGCCCTCTATAAATGGAAGGAGGGAGAACTATGAGCACTGCATACTCTACTACAGATGTTGTCAGTACTCCACTAGTACTATTGGACACGGAGCTTAAAAAAGTTACTATTGGACTGGCTATACGTGGCGAAATCCTAGTAGGAAGAGCATGCGTGAGAACAAGCACATTCACGTGGTTGAAAACAAATTGGAAACCATGTCTGTTTGAATACAAATCTAGGAGTACGTACGAATCTAACAATATTGATTGGGCGTTGTTGAATGTTGATACTTTTTTCTGTAAGTTTGATCAAAGTAGAGATACTTTGACTACACATAAAACTTATATGTAAACTACTAGAAAGGATCGGAGGGAGTATATTGTACGTTCAAGAGCGAAACGAATATTGAATACCCTTTATATATGATTTGTGGATGCTATGATCACCGGTTCAAAATTTTGAATCCGCCTTACGTATCACACATGCACCCACTCGTTCTCTCTCGATTTCATCTCAGGGTCTGGAGATCGATTGAAAGAGGAATAGGGGTGGGTACAATATGTTCGTTTCGCTTATGAACGTACAATATACTCCCTCTGATCCACACAGACCCCCCCCCGCCGGTCATTTCTATCATAGAAACAGACCAAACCATTATCTCCTTGCACGACACGCAAATTGATCTCTCAACATCAATCGATCTCGTCAAGATGTGTCGGGGCATGAACCGCATGGGATGTCAAAACTAAGATGGGAAGCGACACATAGTGGAGGCAAAGTGAAACTTTAAACGAACCGTTTGTTTGTATGCATGTCGGACAAATTACAACATTGGAAATACAAGCATGGTGTAGGCCCACATGCGAATGATACTCGACGGAATGTTCAAATGAGGCATGCGGGAGCGACATGCTCATCGTCGCTTTACACGGTGGGTTTCAGTGTGCCGAGGCTGGCGTTAGCGCTGTGGCACGACCAGTAGATCAACACCCGGCCCGTCGAGGATGCACGGGGTGCCGAAGTTCGCGAGCGCCAGGACGCGTCCGCCGAGTGGTGTAGCGCGGCCAACTGCATCCCTAGGACCTGAGACCATGCCGGGTCGTCTTGCTATTTCGATGACATGTGGGGTCGCATGTGAGCAAAGGGCATCTCCAACGTTGCCACGACCGCAGCTGACTACCCTGGCACACCAAAAACCCTCGTCCCTCGCGCCGTCGCGCAGTGCCTTCCCAGCCGGCACCAGCTGCCCGCATTCATGCCGTCCGTCCGTATGCCGTCGTTAAGAGGCTCGGTGCCCGAGGAACCAACTCCGGCAACTTAATGACGCACCCGGACACTTGGCCTCACCGGAATGCGCTACTTAAAGCGGCAACGCCCAGCTAACCTCCACACCATAGCGCATCATCCTGCTACTTGGCACCACATCCGCCATGACCGCGAGCGCGAACGCTCTACGGGAGACCTTGTCTTCGGGGATGAAGCTCGAGGTCACCTCCCTCGCTAAAGTCGCCGCTCGCGACGCAATAGCGGCGTAGTCGGACGCGGACGCGACCGCACAAGCGGTGGCCACGCTGGCGGCCGATGATGGGAGCACCGTCAGCCACGCGTCCTACTTGCCGCCGTCCAATGTCCGACACCGCCGAGGTCGGGGACTCCTCTGGGGATGAGTAGGGCATGGGAGGCGGCATGGCATGGTGTGCCAACTGGCCGGTCCATCTCCCGTGTTCTACTCTTCCTCGCCGGAGACCGCACCTTCACTTCACGGGTCTTGAACCCCGCCCCCGTACATGAAGATCGCAGATGGAGGACGTCGGTCGTTGCCGTAGAATAGGTTTAGGGTCGGGTTTCTTGTATTTTTCTGTCCTATAAAATAAAAGTTCGAAATGTAATGAAAATCTGCCGTGTTTGCATTAATCTCGGCCGGTGTATATGAACTTTCACAATAATATAGTATATTGTAGGAGTACTAGCAAGATGCCCATGCGTTGCATGGAACATCAAGATCTTATGGGAGAAAAGGATGAACGAGGGAAGGCCTTATCTGCAAATGTGGAGAGGAGTGCGGGTAAATTGTCATAGTTTCCTTCCGATCCGTTAGATATAGATCGGACGACCAATGTTGCAGGATGGCAGGCACACCATCATCACCAACTCTACTTTTTATTGAACCGAGACAAAGCCAACATGCGAAGTAAAATAAACATATAGTCTACATACACAATTTATATTAGGCACTCCAATAGTACGTCCACTACACATTCACGCAATTCACATCTTTCTACATCGACAGGAACCTACAAAAGGGTTAACGTAAATTGCCTCTCTCTCCTCCTTGATTTTCATGGTGGTGGGCCCCTCCCTCCCCCAATCTACAATCAACAGCTCAGACGTTTCACATTACATTAATTACTTAGCTGGGATTACGTAGGTGTAGCATTACTCGTCCTAAAAAACCCAACTAAGCCAACCTCCCAGCATATCGCGCGGGAAAAGACCCAGCCGCGCCGTTTTAGTCAGGATTACCGGATTACTAGTAGTAGTATCGATGGATCGCGCGAAGCACCAAGTTTTTTTCTTTAGGGGCCAAAGAACCTAGTTTATTAAAAGGAAAAAGGCGGTACACTCACAGCACCCCTGTCGCAGTCACATTGCACCCCACACACGTTCAGTCCTACACACGGCTCACGCAAACGGAACGCGCTTCGGCTTGCCTCTTCACTGACACGTGGGACTGCACTTGGAGAAACCGACCATGCGCCAAAATCCCCCAGCCCACCGCGCGAAAATCCCCCCCAAAAAACTTCCCCCCAAATCCCAAATTCAACAGCCCTTCGGCCAACTAGCCAATAATATTCCCCAAACCCCATTCCCCCGTCCACCTCCACTCCATTCGCTCTGCCAAAGCCGCCCTCCTCGCCACGCCGATACGTCGGCGCCGCGGTTCGTTGAGGGGACGCACGGCGATCCTGTCGCTCCCACAGTACGCTCTCGTAGACTGCCGTCTTCTAGCTGCGCCGCCACCGGTGGTGACGTTCTTGTGGAGGCGCATGGCGGTCAGCGCTGCCACCGCTGGCGACATTCGTGTGGAGACGCACGGCGGTCAGCTTCTCCCACGGTACGCGCATTCTAGACTGAGGCCCCGTGCACATTGGTGTAGAGTTGAATGTTAGCTGATAGACGCTATTAATCTCACTGTTTGCCGAAGTAGTTTATAGTCAATATGCTCTGCTTAAGAAGCTTCCTTGCCCTGTTCTGAACTCAATATGCTTAGCTGAGATGGCATGCCTAGTCCGATTAGTTCCTAAAATATCCTGCCATATATTTATTGTGACGTAGATTGCCATGTTCTAGTAGCCAATCTGTTAGGTGAAATAGTTGTACACCGTTTTATACTCGATCTTTGTTGCTGCTATGGCCTTCGATAGTTCGATGACTGTGTGCTCGGCCTCATTGACTGCTGAAACAACCTGCCATAATTTAGCACTCAAATCTGTTTGCTGAATTAGATTTACAAATATCTCGTTACTTAGATCTGCTCGTCCAAATATCTTGCCATAGCTTTAGACATCAACCTAGGTATTTTTTTCTGGACTTCATAAAAAAGCATATATGTTTTTCCTGTAATATCTAGTAGAAGAACTAATTTATATGTCTAACAGATGGACAGGACTTGGATAACTTCTGCTCGAAGATTCTCTGGTGCATATGTCGAGGGGGTTGAAAACTTCATGAACTTTATCAGAGCTGAGTACGATGGTCCGAAATCAGATCTGCTCTGCCCGTGTAGCAGTTGTATGAATTCAGTTACAAGACCCCAGTCAACTGTGCAAAATCATCTACACTTGTATGGGATGTCGGTCACATATACTAGGTGCGTTCATCATGGTGAAGCTGTGAACGTCAATGTTACTGACTACGTGGAAGCAACAGATCACCATCTTGATCTGCCTGATGCTCATGTGGAATAGGAGTAGGAGGTGGTGGTGGCAGAGCCAGTGAGTTCGACCAACAGTGAAACAATGCTACAAAATGCTCGTGCATTTCGTGAACTTTCACCTGCAGAAGAAAAACGGCGGGCCCGCATGTTGGAGCAATGCAACATGGCTGTCACCCCAGGAAATAAGCTGTCAGTATTCTCAGCCATGGCACCTTTCTTCAGGTGAAGACATCTGAGCGGATGACCAACAAATCATTCGATGCGATGTTGGCTGCTTTCCGCACATCTTTCCCAGATGCGTCTGAGCTGCCACACACCTACAGTAAAATGAAGAATTTCCTTCGTGTAGTTGGAATTGGAAATGATATGATCCATGTTTGTAAGAATAATTGTGTTCTATTCCGGAAGGATTATGCCAACTTAAGTGAATGCCTGAAATGCAAATCATCAAGATGGCGATGCTGTGAAGAGGGTTCCTCATAATGTTCTGAGACATTTTCAAATTACACCAAGATTGCAGAGGTTGTTTCATGATGCTGAAACATGAGAGGATGTACTGTGGCATTCTAGGAACCAGGAGTACAGAGATTAGAATGTAATGAGCCATCCATCTCATGGTAGTGAGTGGCAAAGCTTCAATCAAAAGCACAAAAAGTTTGCTGCTGACCCAAGAAACATTAGACTTGGCTTAGCTTCAGATGGATTTAACCCATTTGGCCACCAGAGCGCCACATATAGCATGTGGCCAGTGCTTGTTATCCCTTACAACATGCCTCCAAATGTCTGCACCAAAGAATCAAACTACATGATGGCCTTGCTCATCCTAGGTCCAAAAAGTCATGGAAAGTATTTTGATTTATTCATGGATCCTCTTGTGGAGGAACTTCAATAGCTATGGAAAGGTGTTCTCACTCGAGACCTATATAGCAGCCCACCAGCTAATTTCTTTCTGCGTGCTGTTATAATTTGGTGCATCCATGATTATCCGGCTTTGGGCACTATGTCAGGGCGAACAACACATGGCTACAATGCATGTGTTCGCTGTGACAGGAATCCGCTATCATATGCAATACTTAGCAAGATCTGTTACATTGGACACCACCATTTCCTTGCCAAGGACAAGCCGGGTCCTACAAAATACCGAAGACATGTGTTCAATGCAAAGCATGAAAACCGTGATGCGCCAAAGAGGCTCACCGCCGATGAGTTGCAAGTGGAATTAGAGAAGGTCAGGCATATTACACCAGGAAACCATCCTGGTAATGGTAGCGGGAAAAGGAAGCGTGGCAAGGCAGAAGAGAGATTATTGTTTACCCGCAGGTCCACTTTGTGGGAGTATTGGAAAGATTTGGATCTGCGGCATAATCTTGATGTGATGCACATCGAGAAAAATATATGTGACAGCATTGTCGGCACACTTCTTAATATTGAAGGCAAGACGAAAGATACCTTAAAATCTAGGATTGATTTGACACATCTGGGTCTTAGAAAGGATTTGCAGGTGCAAGATGAAGGTAAACCACGGGATATGGCACCAGCTGTGTACGTCTTGGACAAGGTAAAAAGAAAAGAATTCTGCGAGGTCCTGTCACGTGTGAGATTCCCACATGGATTCGCTTCCAACCCTGAAAGGAGAGTCAGTGCAGATGGAAACAAGGTACAAGGGTTGAAAACTCATGACTGCCACGTCCTACTTCAAAGGGTTTTACCTGTTATCCTTAGAGGATTGGGCCGCCTTGACTTATACAGAGCAGTTGCAGAGCTGGGACAATTCTTCAACGAACTCTGCAGTAGAAATATCAAGATAGATGATTTGGAGCATCTTAGAGACAAGATACCAACTATCCTATGCGACCTTGAGAAGGTATATCCCCCAGCCTTCTTTGATGTGATGGTGCATTTGGGTGTTCATCAACCTGATGGGGCACTACTTAGAGGTCCAGTACCGCATGGCTGGATGTACCCTATTGAAAGGCGGCTAGGCACTTTCAAGGGCTATCTCAGGAACATAGCTAGACCTGAGGGTTCCATTGCAGAGGCCTACATTGCTACAAAAGCGTTGACATTCTGCTCAAAATACATTTAAACAGCTGATTAGCTTAGCAAAGAGGTGGGTGAAGACAATCCCGGGCTCAATGTTTTTGATTATTCTGTTCGAGTTACAGGGAAGAGTCGACAAGAGGGCAAACCTAAGGATTCAGACAAAATGGTTTGGTATGTGTTGAATAACTGTCCTGAGATACTACCTTATATAAAGTAAGTGCTAAGTACTGCACCTTATACATCGTAATCTACTAAACTTGCAGCACATTCTTATATATTTAGATGTTTGACGCGATCACTATGTTGTGCAGCATCTACAAAAACGAGTTACTGCTGCAAAATCCTAGAAACATTGACAAACTGGTTATGGCAGGATTTGCGAAATGGTTCAAGAGCCATGTAAGCTTTTGAATTGCACTGTCAGTTTTTCTAATATATTGAGTACACAAGATGATCGGCTTGTGTCGTGTGGTTGGTGCAACATATGCCAAGGGATGGCTTATCATTGTGGGAGCCAATAAAACGTCGCCGGTGCCTGGAAACGGGATGAGGCGAAGACATGCACGCCGGCGAATCTTACCCAGGTTCGGGGCTCTCCGAGGAGATAACACCCCTAGTCCTGCTCTGCGGGGTCTCCGCATGATCACTAGATCGGTAAAAGGTAGCTACAATCGCTCCCAGAGCTGTTGAGATCAAGGGAGAAGAAGAACAAGGCTAGCTCTTGCTTCTCTCTATCTATGGTGGGTGTGCTATGCTTAGAAGGCAGCTCTATGCTCAGAGGCCAACTATGCTTGGGTGCGAGCCCTTTGCATGGGTGCTCCGGGGGGTTTATATAAGCCTACCCCCCGGGGGTACAATGGTAATCCGGCTGGGCTCTGGCCCCAGCCGTCAGTGCCTACGCTCGCCGGCTTCTCCGCCGGCTGTTGGGTCCCGCTGGCTGGTGGGTCCCGCCGGCTGCCGGCTACTCGGTCGATAGGCCAGCCCCACTGTATAGGGTCTTGTCGGCGGCTGCTTACTGTAGCCTCGCCTGTGATGACGAGGGCTTTGTCGAGGTAAGCGTGGCTACAGTGGGCCGCCTCGGGGGCTATCACTGTAGCCTTACCTCGTCTTGTCTCCTTAATGGGGCTCCTGCTTCGAGGAAGGGAGTAGCCGGCTTCTGGAGGCCGGCCACGCTCTTGGCCAGCTAGGAAAGGCCGGGCCGCCTTCACGCCTCTCTCCGGCCGAAGGGGCCCGCCGCCCACGGGCCGTACGGGAGTCGGTCGTGGGTGACGTCGAGGCCAACATGGCTACAGTGCCGAGCCGCACGGGAGACGTCCGTCCCGTACGGCCTCCTGTAGCCATGCCCGCCTCGGTCTTCGGGGGTAGTAGGCCGCACTGTGGCCATACCCCGTCACGTCGCCGTTATGTGGGAGTGGTTTGGAGTAGTTGTGGTCTTGGCCGGCTGCTAGGAGTCGGCGTCCTTCTTGGCCGGCTTCTTGGAGTCGGCCACCCCATAGTCGTCCTGGGGAGGAGTTGGTGAGGCTGGGTCGCCTTCCAAGAGTCGGCTTTAGTGGTAGCCGGCCAGGGAAGGCAGCCCATTTCTCGGAGTGCTTGGAGGCCCGAAGGCCTGATAATTTTTTCAGAAGAACCAGGGGCAGTCGGTTAGGCTACCCGTGGCCATTTACTCCGACAGTAGTCCCCGAAGCTGATTGGGCTTCGAGATGGAGTCGGGTTTGAGAAGCTCGATCAGCTTCCTATCGTGACAAGCCGGCAGCTGGGAGCCGGCCTTTGTCGGGCGCGCCGCCTGAGTCGAAGTCTTCTGGAGTCGGAGGGCGGGAACTCGCTGGCACGTGCACCGGGCCGCGGGCCGGCCACGGGCTGTTGGCGAGCCACGTGGCCGGAAAGCCTGCCAGCCCATGCGCGTGACGGGACGTCGCCGCAGGGAGGGGGCCCGCCACGTCCGCGCCCCAGCCCAGGCGCGGATCCTTTGTATCCCGAAACCGCCCGCACGTTCCGTGCGGCAGTTTCGGCTCGCATTTACGCGCAATAATCGCGAGACGTGGGGGGAGTGGGCGCGGTTAATCCCACGTCCCCCCCACGTCTGGCCTCTTCGGCCTCGTGAGGCTATAAGTAGGGGGAGGTGGAGGGCGGCAGGCCCCCGCACGCTCCTCCTACTTGCACCGTCTTCTTCCCTCGCTCGTTCCCGCAACAGCGCCTTGCCGCTGCGCTCTTGCAGCGCACGCTCCTCCGCCGCCGTGCTAGCTCTCGCCATGCCTCCCCACGTAGAGCAGCTTGGCGGGGACTGGGACGGTTCCATCGTCCATGACGACCACGTCGACTTCCTCCGCGATACGCGGCGGCTGCCCGGCGCGGACAAAGTGGCGGTCCGCCTTGCGCCGGCGAAGGAAATCAGGCCGGAGCCGCGGGATGGCGAGCGGGTGGTCTTCCGCTCGCACTTCCTTCGCAGCTTCGGCTTGCCAGTGAGCGCCTTCTTCTGCTCCTGGCTGGAATTCTATCAGCTACAGCCGCACCATCTCACCCCCAACGCGGTGGTGCTGCTGTCTGCCTTCGTCACCCTGTGCGAGGGCTATCTCGGCGTCCTCCCCACCCTTGAGCTCTAGGGGGAGCTCTTCCAGATGAAGCTGGGCACGCGCAGCAAGGGCGTGCCGGCTCATACTGGCGCCTTCATCACGTCACGGAGATCGGGCGCCGACAACCCCTTCCCCGTCATCACGCTAATCCAATCGGTGAAGAAGTGGCAGAAGTCATACTTCTACGTGCGGAACATCGCATCGCGGGGCGACTACATCAACCTGCCGGCTTACGTAGCCGGCCCGCCGGCGGGCAGGCTGCCCCAGTGGTCCTTCTGGGCCGTGACGCTGTCGCAGGCAGGAAACGCCGCCATTGCCCGACTGCGGGTGATGGTCCAGTCGGAGGGCCTAACGGGGCCCGACCTTCTGGCTGCGTTCGTCACGCGCCGGGTTCTTCCGCTCCAGAGCCGGCCTCATCTGATCTATCAGATGAGCGGCCAGCTCGATCCGAGCCGCATGTGCACCCAGGAGATGCCGCACCACCAGGTCGCCTACATGGTGAACTATCTCGCAAACTGCCAACTCTCTGAAGAGTGGCAGTTCGGCAAGGAGCCATATAGCCGCGCCAATCCTCCGCCTACGGTACGCTCCCCTTGTCTCTTTTTCTCTCTCTCTCAGCCTCTCAGCCTTGTTGCCGAGTATCTCTTGGCCAACTCTGACTTAGTCGGCTTTGTTCTTCGACAGAGCCCTCTGCTTCGGCCGGCCGGCGGGTCAGACGCGGAGCATCGCTTTGTCCCCGACCGGACCGAACACGACCTGGAGGACCCCGACCTGGGGGCGGTCCATATGGACGACGCCGTCGAGCCGGCCGGTGGCCAAGCCGGCGACGAACCGGGCGGCTCCGGGTTCACTGCTACCTTCGATGACTGGCCGGACGAGGATGAAGCCGAAGCCGTCCCGCGCCGCCAGCCGGCATCCGGACGCAGCGCGGGCTCTTCCGGCGCGCAGCCTGCTCGGGGTGGAGGCCAGAAGCGCCGCGCCGCCCAGGGCTTGTTCGGCAGCCGAACGAAGAAGTCCAGGGGCGGGGCGGCAGCCACCAGGCGGGAAGAGGCGGCCGCGAAGGCGGCTCGCTTCCGCAAAGTGGTGAAGCAGCCGTAGACCGTGTCGGCGTAAGTTCTCTTTCTCTGTGTACTCTCTCTCTTTTCTTGGGTGGTTCTTGAACTCTCGTCTTCTTCTTCGACGATCAGAGCTCCGTTGTCACTTGAGCGGGCGGCTGCCGGCTCTGTCGTCGAGTCGCCAAGGGGCTCTGGGAGCACCACCCGCCGCGTAGATCCCTGCGCCGCCCTCCAGGAGGCGACAGAAAGGAATGCGCGGGAGGTGCGGGAGGAGCAGGAGGCACGGGAGGCGGAGGCACGGAAGGCAGCCGCCGCCCAGGCGGCTCGGGAGGAAGAGGCGGCGAAGGCGCTCGCCGAGGCCTCAGCCAAGGCCCAGGCAGAGACTGAGGCCGCGGCGGCGGCAGGGGAGGTTCTGATGGTCACCCCCCCTGCGCACCATGGCACCTGGGGACACGGAGCCCTCGCCAGGGGGAGCCAGCAGCGGCCAGCCAGGGCTGGGGGGAAGCGGCGACGACGTCATCATCTTGGAAAAGGCGCCAGAGCCGACCCCTCCGACTAGGGCAGCCCAGGGCGGCCAGCCTGAGCCTGCGCCCGCACAATCGGCGGAGGGCGAGCCGGCCGCGGGGGCTGAGGTGGCGGTCCGGGTTCCACCAAGCCGGCGTGCAGGGAAGGCCGCGTCGGAGCCACAGCCGGCCGTGGGCTCTAGCTCGTTGGCCCGAGACGCAGAGGCAGCCAGTGCTACCTCGGGGTGGACGCCAGGCGGAGGGACAGCCGTGGTGAACGTCGCTGCACAAGACGTCCGGACCCGGCTCCAAAGCCAAGCCGCGGCGCTGAGGCAGTTCACCGACGAATTCCTCGCAACACGGGCGGCCATCCGGGTTAGTATTCCCATCTGGTTCTTCCTTGATCTTGGTTTCTCTCGTGGGGGCGCGTCAGCGCACCCACTGGGTGTAGTCCCCGAGTTCCGAGTCGGCTGCTGAGCAGGCAGCTTGGAACTTCTTGGAGATTTTGTCTTTGCTGTTTTTGTTCTCACTTCGGTCTTCTGTCCGTTCTTGCAGGACTACCACAACCTCCGGGCGGCCGCCTTCAACTCCCAGGCTCGGGAGCTGACTCAGAAGACCGCCGACCTTACTAAGAGCCGAGGTATGTGACTTGATCTTTATCTCATGTGGGGGCGCGTCAGCGCACCCACTGGGTGTAGTCCCCGAGATTCGGGCCGACTGCTGAGTAGTCGGCTCGGATCTTCCTTGACGATTTCTTATTGTTCTTCTTCTTCTTCCATCTCTGCAGCGGCCAATGCCAGTCTGAGGGCACAGCTGGGGGAGTCCCAGACTGCTCTTCGTGCCAAGGACGCGGAGCTCGCCGCCTTGGTGCAGGAGCGCGACCGCCTGGTCAAGAAGCTAGCCGACCAGGAGGAAAGCCACAAGGTGGTACTGAAGGCGGCGCAGGACCGCGAGGCCACTCTCCAGGATGAGTTCGAGACGGAGGCTGCCGGCTGGGCAGAGGCCAGGCAGACTCTGGTCTCCGGCTATGGCCAGATCGAGGATCTGGTTGACGGTAAGCCGTCTATCTCTTCGTCCTTTCTTGCTATCTGCCACTTTGGCTTGTTTTCTGATTTTGGTGTTCTTTTCTTCCTTTCCTCTTCGCGCAGAGTACTTCCCTGGCTATTCAACTACCGCCAACCAGGCCATCGAAGCCCGTCGCCAGGCGAAGAGGCAAGCCGGCTTCGAGATCTCGCCAACCGCCGGCCGCTCGCTGGAGGAACAGCTCCTGGCGATCCAGGCTCGCATCCAGCCGGCTCACAGGCTGCTCCGCCGGCTTCAGCATGCGGGGTCGCAGGTCTTGGCCACCCTCTGGCCTGGCCAAGTGGTCCCTCGCACCCCCAGTCGGACCGCCGACTGGCTGGAGGTGGCAGTCGGCCGCTTCGAGGCTTGGAAGGCGTCAGCTGCTCGCTCCGGTGCCAGGCGGGCGCTGGAGTTCGTCAAGGCCTGGTATCCCGGCCTGAACCTGGATCAGCTGGCTACCTGGCAGCAGCAAGCCGACACGGAGCTGGAGCCGGCGCGGCCGGCCATCATTCGGCGGGCTTCAGCGATCGCCGACTACACCGACACCAACGTCTTCGCCCCCGAGGTGGACGACAATGGAGTCGCCCAGCCGGAAGATTGGTTCGGGCTGGACCCGGCGTACGGCGAGGACTCGGCGGAGGAGATCGACTCCAGCGATGAGGGCGAAGAGGAAGAGGAGGAGGGTGAAGACGCCGAGCCGGCTGGTGGAGTGGCCGGCCAGCCTGACCGCGCCTCCAGTACTACGTCGCGCGCGAGTGCGTCTCCTGCCGCAGGAGGTGGTCAAGCCGGGACCAGCTAAGCGGCCACTCCTTCAGCCGGCGAGGTCACCTTCACCGACCAGCTCGGCCTTCATGTCGCGCCCTAGTCTTCTTTCTTTTGTTTGCCTGTCTTGTTACTTTTGAACAATGTTTGGTTAAGTCTGCACAATTCCACCCACTGGGTGTATTCAAACATAAGTCTGTTGCCGGCCTGTTGGCGGTTTTTATGTATATATAATTTATGCAATTTGGCCTTTCCTTGTACTTTTTGCTTTTTGTCCTTCTGCTTTTTCCTTTGCCGCCCTCCCTTGGTTGCTGCCTCCCCAGTCAAACAGTTGCTCTGCAATCTGTAGCCGGGGAGTGCCTGGCCGATTGGGGAGGGGGAAGTACTTTAGCTCTGCTGGACTAAAGCTAAGTTTTTTAGGAAGCCGGCCAGCCGGCTGCTTTGATAGCCGGCAGGCATATTTAGGGGCCGTCTCTTGGCTATATCTTCTCCCACGATTCTTCGCTTCTCTTCTGATAGTCGGCGGAGGGGTTGCTTGACCGGCTTCGCATCAGCTCGGACATGTAATTTGTGCTCGGTGAAATCCTTCGGGACACCCGGCATATCCTTTGGGGACCATGCGAAGATGTCTCGATTCTCACGGAGGAAGTCGACGAGCTCGCCTTCCTATTTGCTGTCCAAGTTTGCCCCAATCACAGCGAACCTCTCCGGGTTCTCCGGTTCCAGAGGTATCTTCTTCGTCTCTTTGGCAGGCTGGAAGGAGCCCTGCGCGTCACAATCCTTGGGGTTGGGGGACAAGGCCGGCTGCTTGCCGGCCATGGCCACAACCCGTTCCAACATCTTCTTCTCTTCTGCCACCACGAGGGAGTCGGCCAGCCGGCTGCTGGCCATGGCACACTCGATGGACTTCTTGTAGTCGCCGGTTACCGTGATGATCCCCTTCGAGCTCGGCATCTTCATCTTCAGGTAGGCGTAATGGGGCACATCCATGAACTTGGCCAAAGCAGGTCGGCCAAGCAGTGCATGATAGGGGCTCTCCAAATCCACTACCTCGAACCATATTGCTTCCCGGCGAAAATGATCTTTGTCTCCGAAGAGAACATCCATTTTGATCTTGCCGATTGGAGAGCAAGATAGGCCGGGTATGATACCATGGAAGACGGTGCGGCTCGGCATGAGCTGCTTCGCTTTGATGTTCAGCTTGTCCATGGTGTCGTGGTACAGTATGTTGATATTGCTTCCGCCGTCTATCAGGACGCGGGAAAATCTGGCAGCTCGCCTCTCCGTCGCAAGGGTGACGTCCAAGACCATAGCATAGGAGCCGGGCGAAGGCATCACCTCTGGGTGGTCGGCCTAGCTCCAGCTGATTGGCTTTTCCGACCAGTGCATGAACTCGGCGGTGCTAGAGGCGACTGCGTTTACTTCTTGGTGCTGCCGGCGTCGGCTGCGCTTGTCGTCGGCTTGACTCGTGAAGACGACGTAGGCGGCGTGCTCTTCGGTGAATTCGTCTTGGATGGCGCCGACTGCCGGCCGGGCCGCCGGCTGCTGGGGAGCTGTAGGCGGCGGGCCGGGAGGCGGAGGCGGCACTATCCCTTCGCCCTTGGTGATGCGGATGAGCCAGTGGCACTTCCGCGTTGTAGGGTTGGACGGCTTCGCGCCGCTGTAGAACTTGCAGGGAGCATCGAGTGCTTGCTCGTAGGAGAAAGACGGCTGCCAAGGTGGCCGGCCACCCTTCTTCTTGGGAGCGGGCCGCTCTTCGGGCTGCTCGTCTTCAATTGTGGCCACCTGCCGACTGGAGGAGGTCGGCATGGGGCCCTTGCGCTTGTGGTCGTTCTGGTAGGGGCGCCGGTTAGGGTCGCCAGCCGGCGTCTTGGGAGCCGGAGCAACTACTTTTCCCGAGGCATCCACTCGGAGCTCGGTCTTCATTGAGGAGTCGGTAGTGGCGTACTTGTCGGCGATGACTAGTAGCTCGTCGAGGGTAGCCGGCTCGTCGCAGAGGAGTCGGTGCTTGAGGAGGGTGCCCTCTCGGCACCCGGCAGTGAAGTACTCGATGGCCTGGACCTCGTGCACTCCCTCGCAGGAGTTGCGGAGCTCGGCCCATCGCGTGAGGTAATCGCGGGTTGACTCGTTGGGCCCCTGGACGCAGAGGGAAAGCTGGCGAGGCTTGGGAGGCCGCTTGTAGGTGCTAGTGAAGTTGCGGACGAATACTTCGGTGAAGTCCAGCCAACTGTTGATGCTGTAGGGCTTGAGGCTGTTGAGCCACGTGCGCGCCGTGCCCTGCAGCATCAGGGGGACGTACTTCACGGCGACGCGCCGATTGCCATTGGCGATGCTGACGGCCGTGGAGTAGTCGATGAGCCAATCTTCCGGCTTCACCGAGCCATTGTACTTGGGCGTGTCTCTGGGGAGCGAGAACCCTTTAGGGAAGGGCTCATCGCGGATGCGGGGGTCAAAGCATGACGGGCCGACATCGTCTTCTTCTTCTAACGCCAAGGACCGAGCAAGGCGGTCGATCCTGTGGTGGGCGTCGTTCTCGCCGACTCCTTCTCGGCGACCAAGTCGGTCGCCAAGAGTCGGATGCGTGACAGGCGGCGGAGTGAGGCGTCTTTCTCTTCGAGGCGGGGGAGGAGGCAGGTTTCCTTGGTATTCTACAGCTCGAGGGCGGCCATCCGCATCGCGCTCGATGGTGATGCGAGTCCGGCTGCGGCTGGCAGCCGGCTCCTTGTCTTTCTTCTGGCGTGCGCCGCTCGCAGTTGGCGAGCGGGACGTCGCGGCGTGCTCCCTGCGCGGGGGATGACTATCAGCACGGGCGCTGGCTTCGTGCCGTCCTGCAGCCGCGTCGATCAGCTGCTGGATCCGTCTTGCCATGTAGGGGAGCTCGTCGGCTCCCAGCCCATTGAGCTCTTCTGCGGCCGCCTGAGCGGCTCGCAGATTCTCGAGCGGGGTGGCGTAGACGGGGCGATCTGCGCCCAGCATGCTGGCAACGGCTGCGCCGCGCTTCTGGACGAAGCCGGCCCGGCTCGGGCCGCTAGGCGGCGGCGTGCCGAAGGCGGCGCGGTCGACTTCGCGTTGGTGGGCCTCGGTGAGGCGTCTGATCGAGGCTATCTTCTCGCCCTCCGGGATGGGGACGGAGAGGTCGTTCATCGCCGCTTGCTGAGCGTCGCGGGCGTTCTCGCCCGAGTTGGAGACGTGGCTGATGACCAGCACTTCAGTGACAGCGCTGCTGCCGCTGTCAGCCCGAGGGAGGGGGTCGTCGAAGACCACCACGTCGGAGGGGTAGGCGTCGAGCGACGCAGTGTCGGAGTCGATGAGCATCGGGTCGGTGGAGCCGACAGACTCCACATCCGCAGCAGGCTCCCTGGAGACGTGAAGTTGGTCGAGGAGGCTGACGAGACGGCTCTCGGGGTAGTCGGTGCCTGCGTCGGACGCAGTCTCATCGGAGATGCGAGTCTCGCCGAGCAGATCGGTGAGGCGGCTCGCTGCGCAGGCGTCGTCGACGCCTTGCAGCGCGTCGAGGCAAACGCCATCGGGTGCAGCGGGCTGGGTGCGCTCGCGGGGGAGGAGGAGGGTTCCCGTCCAGAACAGGTCTCTGGACGACGGTGCACCTGGCCCCACGGTGGGCGCCAAATGTCGGGTGGTTGGTGCGACATATGCCAAGGGATGGCTTATCATTGTGGGAGCCAATAAAACGTCGCCGGCGCCTGGAAACGGGGTGAGGCGAAGACATGCACGCCGGCGAATCTTACCCAGGTTCGGGGCTCTCCGAGGAGATAACACCCCTAGTCCTGCTCTACGGGGTCTCCGCATGATCACTAGATCGGTAAAAGGTAGCTACAATTGCTCCCAGAGCTGTTGAGATCAAGGGAGAAGAAGAACAAGGCTAGCTCTTGCTTCTCTCTATCTATGGTGGGTGTGCTATGCTTAGAAGGCAGCTCTATGCTCAGAGGCCAACTATGCTTGGGTGCGAGCCCTTTGCATGGGTGCTCCGGGGGGTTTATATAGGCCTACCCCCCGGGGGTACAATGGTAATCCGGCTGGGCTCTGGCCCCAGCCGTCAATGCCTACGCTCGCCGGCTTCTCCGCCGGCTGTTGGGTCCCGCTCGCTGGTGGGTCCCGCCGGCTGCCGGCTACTCGGTCGACAGGCCGGCCCCACTGTATAGGGTCTTGTCGGCGGCTGCTTACTGTAGCCTCGCCTGTGATGATGAGGGCTTTGTCGAGGTAAGCGTGGCTACAGTGGGCCGCCCCGGGGGCTACCACTGTAGCCTTACCTCGTCTTGTCTCCTTAATGGGGCTCCTGCTTCGAGGAAGGGAGTAGCCGGCTTCTGGAGGCCGGCCACGCTCTTGGCTGGCTGGGAAAGGCCGGGCCGCCTTCACGCCTCTCTCTGGCCGAAGGGGCCCGCCGCCCACGGGCCGTACGGGAGTCGGTCGTGGGTGACGTCGAGGCCAACATGGCTACAGTGCCGAGCCGCACGGGAGACGTCCGTCCCATACGGCCTCCTGTAGCCATGCCCGCCTCGGGCTTCGGGGGTAGTAGGCCGCACTGTGGCCATACCCCGTCACGTCGCCGTTATGTGGGAGTGGTTTGGAGTAGTTGTGGTCTTGGCCGGCTGCTAGGAGTCGGCGTCCTTCTTGGCCGGCTTCTTGGAGTCGGCCACCCCATAGTCGTCCTGGGGAGGAGTTGGTGAGGCTGGGTCGCCTTCCAGGAGTCGGCTTTAGTGGTAGCCGTCCAGGGAAGGCGGCCCATTGCTCGGAGTGCTAGGAGGCCCGAAGGCCTGATAATTTTTTCAGAAGAACCAGGGGCAGTCGGTTAGGCTACTCGTGGCCATTTACTCTGACAGCTTGTCTATTTTCTAAACATAGGTTAAGAAGATGCGGGAGGATGGGCAGGCAATTGATGATGCCCTTTACGAACTAGCAATGGGTCCTGATACTCGGGTAAGACATTAGGAATCTTGCGTTGTTGGAGATGTGCGCTACAACACCCTTGCACGCGACGAAGGCAGGAAGATACAAAACAGTGCCATCATGAGCACGGATACGTACGGCAGAGTGACAACTGAAATGTATGCTAACATAACAAACATTGTTCAGTTGCAGTATATCTTCAGTTTCGTTGATCATCGGTGTGTGGTTCTGTTGTGCTGTCGTTGGTATAACCTGTTTTCCAGGATCGCAAAACCCAGAGCTGATGATTATTTCAAATCCATCAATGTCAAGGCGGCGTACCAGACCAACGAGCCTTTTATTTTGGCAAATCAAGCAACACAGATATTTTTCTTGGAAGACACATTTGCATGTAGGGATGACCGGAGAGTATTGCAAAGGTTTGAGCAGAGGAATTCGTTTAATGAAGTTGCACAACAAGATGATGCTTACACCGCTCCTGATGTACAAGATTCCACAGATGTTCCTAATATCTTTGAGAACCATCACGTTAATGACGCTGGCGAAAAGAATGCCTGTCGTGCTATGGACATACAAGAGTTGATCAAGAAGAAGCCAATGTTCGAGGATGTTGAGGAGCAAGAAGAAGATGACACTCTAGGTAATTACGTTTCAGATTGATACACATGGCAAAGATGTTGACGCTGCTGCTGCGGATGATGATTAGATTGCTTTTATCGTATTTGCCTGTCAGAATACGTTTTTTTATCTACTATGTGAAATTGTGTTTGCTATGACAACTGAAACCTGATGAACGTGTTGTTAGTATTTTGCTGTGAGAACATCACTTGTTATGTATGTTGATTTGTGTTTGGTGATTGTATGACGAGTAAAACATGATGACATTGTTGTTTAGTTTTACTCATATTTGGCTGTGAAACTTGAATTTCATGACATAGTTTGCTGTTGGACTGCAATTTGCTCGACGTCTTCGAATGGGAACAAAGCTGACCCGATAGGGCCTCTGCTAATTTATTTATTTATTACCAAAAGGGCATCTACTATTTATTTATTTATGAGCAAAAGGGGATACCCCCCGATTTTCGTTAATAGAAATCATTAGATGTTCACAACACTACGCCCAGCCTGCTACACAGGTTTCATTCATTACTAGTTTCACCAAAGTGCTCATGTCATAGGCACTGAATACATCACGAGTGCTACATACACTTCAAATAAAGAGACAATCATCCTACAGAGCACATCGATTTTGCCCATTATCTTCACAAGCTCTTTCATCTCCTCATTGCTGTCAAGGCCGTTCAGCAGCTGTTGCTTGGCCATGATCAGAGGAACTGCATCTTTAACCTTCTGCTCTGCATCTTCCTCTTCTACCGTTCCTTCAGTTACTTGTCCAACACCCCAACCTGCTGGTATTGGGATTCCTCGGCTAGCCAAATAATCATCGTAGTTGCATTCCCCCACATCAGCAACTTCCCAAAAATACAAATCACACGAATCTTCCCTTTTCTGCACGAATCAAATTGGAATATCATCAACCAAACTATTAAAAAATCAGCAACTGAAAGCAGTAGAACAACACTTAAACATATTATTACCCCATGATTCGGGCATTTGTAGAAGACTCGGCCAGGGTTGAGGATTATGGTTGAGGCGCGACGGATGACTCTGCGTGATTTACAGCAGCGGCACCACACCAACGGCAGCGGGTTGTGATGAGCAACCGGCTGCGGTGCGTGTGCCGGGCGGGGTGTGATGAGACCCACAGGCGATGGTACAGGTGGCGACTTGGTGCATATCTGGTTGTTGCCTGTGGAAGAGCAGGTGGACGAGCAGCCAGCCGACATGGTTGCTGCGGCAGAGCTTCTGATCCTAGGCAGAGTAAGTAGAGAAGAGGAGAAGCAAACGTTGGATATGTCAGTTTCATTACTTGCAGAGTAGCATAGCACCATATATAGTCATAGTCTAGGTTTGGATTCGAACCAGCTACAGGAGTACGTCTCTCTTTTTTCTAAAACTCAGCAACGTCTCCTTACTGGTACACTAGCTTGTTCTGTACGCCTTCTCAAGTCTTTGATTTTCTTTCTTTTTTTCCGAGGAAGGAAGGAGGACAAAATTGAGAGTTCCTGGGACTCGAACCCAAGGCCACTCGGTTGAATACCAAGGGCGCTAGTCACTTATGTGGTGAACGTTGTCGGTGTCAAAACCGGTGGATCTTGGGTAGGGGGTCCCGAACTGTGCGTCTAAGGATGATGGTAACAGGAGACGGGGGACACAATGTTTACCCAGGTTCGGGCCCTCTCTATGGAGGTAATACCCTACTTCCTGCTTGATTGATCTTGATGAATATGAGTATTACAAGAGTTGATCTACCACAAGATCGTAATGGCTAAACCCTAGAAGTCTAGCATGTATGACTATGGTAATGAATCTCTCCTCCGGACTAAGTCCTCCGGTTTATATAGACACAGGGAGGATCTAGGGTTACACCAGGTCGGTTACAGAGAAAGGAATCTACATATTTGATCGCCAAGCTTGCCTTCCATGTTAAGGAGAGTCCCATCTGTACACGGGTAGAGTCTTCGGTCTTTGTATCTTCACAGCCCATCAGTCTGGCCCATGACCAACAGGCCGGACGCCCGATGGCCCCTTAGTGCAGGACTCCCTCAAACGTTCCCTGGGAGGAGGACGGCAGACGAACGCATTTTCCTCGCAGTTTTAGTTGCGACGCAAGATCGAACGGTTGCAGTTTCAGGAATGTTACCAGGCGAACGAGCCCAGTTTTTCTTTTCTTCATATATATAAAAAAATATGCTACTTGGTGCCAGCTTACTCAACAAACGATTGTGCCAACCTTGACCGTTGGATTGACATTCAACGTCTATCATTTTTCTTCAGTCTCTTCTTCCTCTAGCCGCCAAAGCCAACCAGCGCCAGCGGGACGCCTGCTCCCGCCTCCCACGGCTGGCTGTGCTGCCGCGCACGCATCGTGGCCACATCGCACCCTAAAACTCTGCGCATCTTCCCCAGCTCCTGTTCATTCCCGTCTGAGGCCTCACCATCGTCCTCTGCCTTGGTTCGCTCGCCGCGGCGCCGCCTTCCGTTGTTTTCAACATGGTCAACAACCGAGAGGAATAAGGAGATGACTGTGCATGGTGAGGATGACAGTAGGGACCCAACAGCGCGCGCAGTAATTTTGTTTTTTCGGGACGGAGAAGGGAACTGGATTGTGCGGGAGCTGTGGCACGTCTAGCCCAGGCTTTTATTTCATATGTTTAGCACACGACCAACCCAGTTTGTTTTTTTCCTTTCTGAAAATGGCTAGCCCAGCTATTTAGTTTTTTTGCCGAATAACCAACGTAGGCCTACTTGCTTTTCTACGCCCTGCTGGGCCGGTAATCTTAATCTTTCAAGACGAGGAGGGATGCATTTTACCTAGAAAATGGGCTATAAGTAATAAGAAATGGGCTATAAGTAATAATAAATGGGCTATAAAATGAAAAAATACAGCAAACAGGCAATTAGTTCCAAAATACTTTTTTCTTTCGGATTTTGATATTTTAAATTTCATTGTTTTTGTGCGGGTAAAATTTCATTGGATTTAAATTATGGTATGTTTAGTTTTTAAATTAATTTGAATCTGCCTAGAAATTTCGGGCTGCATGCTGTTTGGGACAGATTTGGAGGCTGACTTGTGGGTCTACTAGGTTGACGTGTACGAAAGGCTTTGTCAACTTAGTCCACAAACGATTCTAGCAGCAGTGACCGTTGGATGTTAATGCAAAGGCCGTGCTACTTCTTCATTAGCTGATCTTCTTGCTCCAGCTGCCCAAACCAGCGCCGGTAGGCCTGCCTGCTCCCGCCTCCCGTGGCCGGCTGTGCTGCCGCACTGGCCGCACCACCCCACCCTACTCCATTGCTGGCCAGGCCATTCCACTACTCACCCACACCTCCTGTTATTTTCTGGCGACGGCAGCCGGACCAGTAAACCCTCGTACTCCCCACCGCGTGGGCAACCACTGCTGAGTCTTCCCTGGCTCCGTGTCCTTCCCTTCCTAGGCCTTGTCGTCGTCCACCGCCCTGGTGCTCTCGGCGCGGCGTGGTCAACGAACGACATCCATCGGACGTGGACTGTACGTAGAGAGCCTGACAGCTGGGTCCATGGCCGCACGTAAGGAAATGCCTCCTTATTACGTGCAAAATAATGATTCCTCCACTTGACATCTGGGACCCACCGGAAGGGCCTCTGTATTTCGCGAAAAAAACGTTCCCCCCGCTGACAGCTCAGACCCACCAGCTATATCTTCGCATGCAAGGAAGTGCCTCCTTATTACGCACAAAAAAATGAATACCCCCCTGTGTGGGAGGCTGACTTGTGGGCATACTAAGTTGACGGGGACGGAGGGCTTTGTCAACTTAGTCTATATGAACGATTCTAGCTCAAGTAACCATATGATGTCCATCCAACGGTCGTAGTGCTTCTTCAACCTCTGGTCTTCTTGCTCCAGCCGCTCAAACCAGCGCCGGTCATGCCGCGTGCTCCTGCCTCCCGTGACCGGCTGTGATGCCGTGGAGACATCACCACCCCCTACTACTCCCACCGCTGGCTAGGCCATCCGCCTCTACTCACCCACACCCCCTGTTATTCTGCGGCGACGGCAGCCTCACACCGCAGCCGAACCAGTGAACCCTCGTACTCCTCTCCGCGTGGGCATCCACTGCCGCGTCTTCCCCGGCTCCGTGTCGTCCCCTTCCGAGGCCTCGCCGCCGTCCACTGCCCTGGTGCTCTCGGCGCAGCGTGGTCAACGTGGTCAAGGAACGACTTCCATCGGAAGAGTACTGTACGTGGAGAGGCTGACAGCTGGGTCCACGACCGCAGCAAGAAAGTGCCTCCTTATTACGCGAAAAATAATGATTCCTCCACCTGACAGAAGGGACCCACCACACGGGCCACCGTATTTCACGAAAAAACGTTTCCCCCTGACTAGTGGAACCCACCAGCTACATCTTCGCACGCAAGGAAGTGCGTCCATATTACGGGCAAAAAAATGATTCGCCCCCTGACTGCTGGGACCCGCCAGCTAGCTCTTCGCACGCAAGGAAGTGCCTGACAGTCGGGACCCACCCGGTCGAAGCGTACGTAGCGTTGTCATTCTGGTCGCGAACGTGTACGTACATACTGGTCGATGTAGAGGCGCGCACATGTCGTAGTAGAGGCGTGCATGTAGCATATACACGTACGTACATTGGCCAGGGTGCAAGAAAGTAAATACGGCCACGTACGTACATATGGGCGGGGTCTCGAACACCTACTCACGCATACGTACGACCAGAGCTCGTGTACATGGCTGTGGCTGGGTCGAAACGAAGAAACTGCGTCGTCGTCGTGTTCATGGGGAGCCAAACGGCTGGGTCGGAACGGAATGTGTCGTCGTGTTCATCGGGAGCCAATCGGCTTGGACGGAACAGCCGATGGAAACGAGGTCTGGCGTACCACAGAACGGAGGAAACGGCCTTGTGTTCGACCGGCCACGGTCGAAACAGGATCCTGTTCATCGGGTGGGGTCTCGCGTACCGCAAAACGGAGGAAACAGACTTCTGTTGGACCTCATACGGTCGAAACGGGGTCCTGTTGACCGGGAGGGGTGTGGCATACCGCAAAACGGAGTAAACGGACTTGTGTTGGAGCGCTACTGTCGGGACCCCGATTCTAAGTCACACCGATCTAGCATGTAACACCTCATATCACTTTGCGGCCTCACGCACGGTATTCCCACGGGTGTCACCTTACCATGGCCCGGGACCGTTTTCGCGTTTTCGCTCACGTATATGATAGTGTCGCTAGCATCCATATGACAGAGAACCCGGGCCGACATGACTAGTCGTGAACCCAAAGTGGCACTAACTTACGGGGACAGGCATACATGAAACAACATCGAGCATGTCGGTCAGCAGCATGTGAATCCGGGCTGTAGCAACTAGGCTAACAGGACTCCGGGAACCCGGGCTGTAGCAGGGTAGGCAGGACTCCGGATGTCACTGCGTGACATTTCCCGGAAGGAACAGACACAGGAAGGAAGTGAATCACATGCCGACCAGTCTAAGTGTTCCGGAGCAGTAGTGCTGGCTAGTAGGACTGCGGTAAACCGGGCTGTAGCGGACTACCATAGCTCGGTGGAAGCACTAGACTACATTTCCCCATAAGAGAGGCTACCCAGGATAGACAACTAGGTTGTCAGATCCCACACACAGCAATACACGTTACACGTACGCATAACATGCAAGTATGTGTTGTACAACATGGCATCACAACATAACGCAAACTCATATAGATAAAGGCCCAGAAGGGCCACATAGCATTAAATACAAACAGGGGTCACATGACCCAGCATTCAGAGCATACAAGCAACGTAAGCATTACATGTCTGAGTGCAGACAACTACATAGAAAAAGGCTGAGAAGCCTGACTATCTACAAGACCCTCCCAAGGGTACAAGATCGTAGCTGAGTTTACAAGCTAGTCGTCGAAGTCCAAGCGGAATTACTAGTAAGACCGAAGTCTCCGCTGCAAAAACATAAATAAAGCAACGTGAGTACAAAGGTACTCAGCAAGACATACATCAGATCCTATCATACATGTATTTGTATCAAGAAGGTAATGTGGGGTTTAGTTGCAGCAAGCCAGCTTTGACTCAGTGACTATCCTGTTCTACGACTACGAGAAACTTCTTTGAGGTAAGAAAGCGCACACGAGTCCACTAATCACCACATCAATACACTACTATGGATTCATTCCCGTCCCACTACGAGAAGCCATCCATAGCACTCACACTTATCTTGAGCATTTTAGAGTATCCACTTCAAGTTGTCTATGTACCACGTAAGCATCCAAGAAGTCCATAACCGAGGACACGGCTATTCGAATAGATCATGATAACCCTGCAGGGGTGTACTTCTTCACACACGCTCTCACCACTTATCACCATGTACACGTCATGTATCTCGGCAACCTTCAAGCGGAAGCCTGGCGAGGGTGTCGGTCACGACCTAACTAACCACACAAGACTCTAGTCCAGGTTTATCGCCTATTCGGGTTCCATCCGCAAGGAGATCTGGCCGGGGTTTCGCTCACGGCCCCAAATGATGTGTACAGGGTTCCCGAGCCCACCATCGGGGTGCCACTCGATACACCGGGCCACGTGTGCCTAGTCTGTCCCAAGCCCACCCTGCCGGGTGCCACTTGGTAGAAAAATAACACTACCTACAAACACCAGAAACTAGTTGCGACTCCTGGACAGAGACCAAGTTGGTTAATAAGTCGAGAGGGGCACTTAAGCATTCCAATGCTTGGTAGTAGCTAGTCATTGGACAACATACACAGAACTTAGTGCTTAAGGACGGTTGCAGTGAGACAACCCACCATGTACTCCTACATGGCCTCTCACCGCTACCTTTACCAAATCATGTTCACACACTTAACTCTCAGCATCAGAACATATCAAAGCACTCCAATCCATTCCCAATGAACCAGACCTGACACAACTCTAAGCAATAGCAGGCATGGCATGGTAGGAACACAACATGGCTCAATCAACTCCTACACATGCTAGTGGGTTTCAACTATTTACTGTGGCAATGACAGGTCATGCAGAGGAATGGGTTCAACTACCGCAACATAAAGTAGTAGTTGAATCGTTGTTGTCCTAATGCAATAAAAGAGAGCAGGAGCGAGAGAGTGGGATTGTATCGGAATGAACAAGGGGGTTTGCTTGCCTGGTAGATCAACAGAGGGGCATTGCTCCTTGGACAGGTACTCTGGAACACTCTCCGGAGCAGGACCTATCGAGAAGGAACGGTGTCAACAATCAATACACAATCATATGCAACAATATGATGCATGAATATGTCATGAAGATGTGATGTTGTTTGAGTTAATGCAACTAGCATTCATTTGAATGAAGTCCATTTGAACCAAGAATTCAAATGCAACTCCAAGTTAAGTCTTTATAAATGCCATTTATGTGTTATCACCTATACATCAGGTATAAGTTGGTTTTTCATGCATGAAACTAGTACAGATGGATAGATTGAATTTTTCTGATAATTTTTCATATATAACTTATTTCAATCTGAGCTACGGTTGAATTTCTATGAATTTTTTGAAGTTTATGTCATTTTCTGAAATTTCTGAATTATTTTAAATCTAGAAAGTCAAATACTGCGTCAGCACTGCGTGATGCCTGCGCCAGCAGGTCAACTGCGCTGACTGGTCAAACCTGATGCATGGGGACCACACGTCAGTGACACAGGTTAAACAGGGGGTTTAACTTATCCTAATTATATGGTTAGTGGCGCTAGGGCCCACTGGTCAGTGTCAGGGGCTTAGATAAGTGGTGATTAGCGAGGTCATCGCCGGCGACCACTGGAAGTGGCGGTGTCCGCGATTCAGGCCACAGGGGCGGCGGTTAAGGGCACCGGGGCGTAGCCCGGGCTCTCGCGGATCCAGGGGAGGTGACGGAAGGCCGCGGGGTGGCCGGAGCTCGCCGGAGCGGAGCTCAGGGCGGCGACCGGAGCACGGCTACGGGCGGGAGTGGGTTGCGGGGCACGGGGAGGCCACCCGAGGGGCTCTGCGGCACGCTCGTGGCACCAGGAGCACGGTGACGTGCTCGGGGCGAGCTGCGGTGGCTCTGGCCACGACGGTGACATGGTCGGCGGCGAGGCGCTCGCGGGCACGTCGGCTAGCATGGCTACAGCACGAATTCGAGCGCGGGGACAGAGGGGAAACGGAGGAGAGCTCACGGAGGTTCGGCGGGCGTGCTTAGCGGCTCGGGTGAGGCTCTAGAGTCGACGGAGCGGCGACGGCGATCTCCGGTCCTGGCGGTTGAAGACGACGGCGATTGCAGCGATGCAGCGTATCCGGCGCCGTGCGTCTCGACGAGGAGGCGTAGCCCACAGCGGCGGGGCGCGTGGGCACGATGGCGAGGCGAGAGGGAGGCTGTGGCCGCGTCGGCGTGCGGCGGCACTTTCCGGTGCGTTCGGGCGTCGCGGGAGAGAGCGAGAGAGAGGAGGGGAGAGGCGCAAGAGAGAGGGAGCGAGGCCAGGGGGAGCTGGGCTCTTCTGGTGAGGCCAGGTCGGAGAGGGGAGAGGGCAGGCAGGCAGCTGCCGTGGCGCGCATGCGCGCAGCGTGCGGCGACCACGCGCCCTGTCCCTCTGGCGCGAGGAGAGGGACGACTGGCGCTGGCCAGTCGGCTGGGCCGGCACCGAGCCAGGCCAGCAAGTGGCCCAGGTAAGTCCAGGTAAGGGTTTTCCCCTTTTTGTTTATTTTCTATTTTTTGACATTTGTTCTGATTTAGTAGAATACTAAATCATTTTATTTTCTTATGCCAATTTTTTTAGGAGCTAGTGGTATTATTCCAGAGCTCCTCATCAACTAGCATAATTTTTGGACAATATTCTATATATATAACAATATATATCCAAAGCAAATAATTACTGCATTAATTACAAAAGGCCAAAATAAATATTTATGAGCTCCTAAAAATATCGGTTTGATTTATACCTCTGAACAATATTTTGAGAGAGTAACATGAACATTTTCTTGGACCTTTTTGGAGCAATTTTTATCTAGGTCATGTCCAGAAATGATTTCTGAGGGTTTCACAAATCCCCATTTCAAATTTAAATTAAATTTAAACATGATGCACACATGACTAGCTAGTCTAGGTCATACCAGATCTAGGGATGTGACAACTCGCCCCCACTTGAAAGAATCTCGTCCCGAGATTCAGGGGTCGATGGAAAGTAGGTGGGGTACTCCAGTCGAAGACGATATTCTCGCTCCCAAGTAGCTTCTCTCTCGGAATGATGAGACCACTGAACCTTGAGAAACTTGATGTTCTGACGTCGGGTAACATGCTCTGCTAGATCAAGAATGCGAACCGGATACTCTCGATAAGTGAGGTTATCTTGGAGATCAAGCGTTTCGTGGTCCACTCCACGGATGGGATCCGAGAAGTAACACTTGAGTTGAGAGACGTGGAAGACATCATGGACTCAAGAAGGATGTGGGGGTAGTTCCAACTGGTAGGCAACCTCTCCTCGTTTAGCGAGAATGCGAAAAGGACCAATGTAACAAGGAGCCAACTTGCCCTTGATACCGAAACGATGGGTACCCTTCAAAGAAGTAACCCGAAGGTAAGCCTTGTCGCCAACTTCATAAGACACTTCCTTATGACGACGGTCATACTGGCTCTTTTGACGAGACTGGGCTGTTTTCAAATTCTCACGAATGATGCGAACTTGCTCTTCTGCTTCCTGGATCATGTCCGGTCCAAAGAATTGTCTTTCACCGGTTTCTGACCAGTTCAAAGGTGTTCGACATCTTCGTCCATACAGAATCTCGAAAGGAGCTTTCTTGAGACTGGATTGATAGCTATTGTTATATGCAAACTCGGTGAAAGGTCGGCATTTCTCCCAATCCATACCGAATGAGATAACGCAAGCTCTAAGCATGTCTTCGAGAATTTGGTTGACCCGTTCCACCTGACCACTCGACTGAGGGTGGAAAGCGGTACTGAAGGAAAGATGGGTTCCCATGGCAGTCTGGAAACTCTCCCAGAAATGAGAAGTGAAAAGACTACCATGGTGTGAATTGATCTCTAGTGGAACACCAGGAAGTGATACTATTCGAGAAATATATAAGTCAGCGAGCTGACTAGCAGTGATACTCTCCCGAACAGGTAGGAAGTGAGCCACTTTGGAAAGACGGTCAATGACTATGAAAACAACATTATTCCCTTTCTTGGTGCTGGGAAAGCCGGTGATGAAGTCCATACCAACTTTATCCCATTTCCACTCAGGAATGGCTAAAGGCTGAAGGGTGCCAGCAGGCCTTTGATGCCCTGCCTTAACGCGACGACAAACGTGACAGTTAGCTATGAACTCAGCAATTTCTCTCTTCATCCTAGTCCACTAGAACCTCTAGCGTAGGTCCTGATACATCTTAGTACTACCGGGATGAATCGTGAGAGGGGATTCATGCGCCTCCTTAAGGATCAGTTGTCGCAGATGTTGATTCTTGGGAACTACCAAGCGATTCTCAAAGAAAACAACACCTCGATCATCTATAGAGAAACTTCCACCAACTCCCTTCTTAATGTTTCTCTTAATGCGGACAACACCCCTATCAAATTTCTGGTCAGAAATGATCTGATCCTCAAGGGTAGGTTTCGCCACCAAGGTAGAAAGGAATCCGTGAGGAGCAATGTGAAGATTAAGCTTATAGAATTCCTCATGGAGAAGTGGTTAGCCCTGCTGCAACATAAGATTGTTGCAATAGGACTTACGACTTAGCGCATCAGCCATGACATTGCCCTTGCCTGGGGTGTAGGTAATCCCTAAGTCGTAATCTGAGATCAACTCCAACCAACGTCTTTGCCTAAGGTTCAAATCTGGTTGGGTGAAGATATACTTGAGACTCTGGTGATCGGTGTAATCTCGCAACGTTTACCGAGAAGGTAATGTCGCCAAGTCTTAAGTGCATAGACTACGGCTACAAGCTCTAAATCATGTGTAGGATAATTCTCCTCATGTGGATGCAACTGTGGAGATGCATAGGCAATCACATGGCGATCCTGCATAAGAATGCAACCTAGTCCCTATCGTGAGGCGTCGTAATAGATAACAAAGTCCAGTGAAATCGGGTGCCACAAGTATGGGGGCAGAAGTCAGGTGTCTTTTCAGTTCCTGAAAACTGTATTCACTCTGTGGGGACCACTCAAACTTTTTATCCTTCTTGAGAAGTTCTGTGAGAGGTTTGGCCACTTTGGAGAAGTTCTCAAAGAAGCGGCGACAATAACTGGCTAGACCAAGAAAACTCCTAACTTGTTTACTGTTTCAGGTGGAGTCCAATCAAGAACGGCCTGAACTCTATCGGGATTGACAGCAATGCCCTTACCAGAGATCACGTGGCCTAGGTAGGTCACTTCTGGCAACCAAAATTCGCACTTGGAGAACTTGGCATAAAGGCAATGCTCTCTGAGTTTTTATAACACAAGTCTAAGATGTTCGGCATGCTCTTCCTCGTTCTTTGAGTAAATAAGGATATCATCGAGGTAAACCACGACGAACTTCCCTAAGTACTCCATGAAGATCGAGTTCATGAATCGGGAGAATGTAGCTGGCGCATTGGTTAGACCAAAGGACATGACGGTGTACACGTACTGGCCATAACGAGTGACAAAAGCTGTCTTAGGAATGTCCCCGTTTCTGATCTTGATTTGGTGGTAGCCTAACCTCAAATCTATCTTGGAAAAGACTGAGGATCCAGCGAGCTAATCATACAGGTCGTTGATCCTCGGGAGCGGATACTTGTTCTTTATCGTGACCAAATTAACGGGACGATAATCTACAAACATCCGGTCCATACCATCCTTCTTCTTGACGAAGAGGACGGGGCAAGCCCAGGGAGAAGAACTAGGACGGATGAAACCCTTTTGCAAGGACTCATCAAGTTGTTTCTTAAGTTCAGCTAGTTCTAAGGGTGCCATCTTGTAAGGTCTCCTAGAGATTGGGGCGGTTCCTAGGATAAGATCTATGACAAACTCTACATCTCTGTCAGGTGGAATGCCTGGCAGTTCCTCTGGAAAGACATCCGGAAAGTCACGGACTACCGGGATATCTTCAAGGTCTGGAAGAGGATTGGCATTAAGAGAATAGAGTTGGCGATTTGCAACTCTAGTGGATACAGTGACTATCTTGCCAGATGGATGTGTAAGTTGAACATACCTGGTGTAACAATCAATCTTGGCATGATGAGCTGTCATCCAATCCATACCCAAGATGATGTTAATATCTGTAGACTTGAGGGCTATAAGTGAGGCAAGGAATACAAGTCCGTCAACAAGGATTTCATTACCATGGCTTATACTGGTAGTTTGCCATCTAGACCCTGGAGTTTGGATTTCAAGTGGAGTTGGCATATCACAAAATGACATGTCGTGCAAACGAGCATAGCCTTCAGAGATGAAGGAGTGAGATGCTCCAGTATCGAATAGAACCGAAGCTGGATGGCAATTGACAAGGAGTGTACCAAGAACGACATCCGGATCATCCTGAGCGTCTTTAGCTGAGACGTGATGCACACGTCCACGCTCAGTGGGAGCTGACTTGACACTGATCATCTTGCGTGATGGCTTACCACTGCCAACAGACTTCTCAGGCAGGGGTGGGGCATAGTTGGTTTGAGAGCAGTCACGTGCATAGTGTCCTGGCTCTCCGCATGTGAAGCAAGTCCCTGAAGTTGGACGTGGACCCGCATTGACAGGCGGTCTACCAACATGCTTGGGTGGATCATACTGCTGAACTGGGTGAGGCGCCACATAAGATGGCCTCGGTGAATATCCGGGTGGAAGAGCGGAGTTCGGAACCCAAATCCGGCGCTTATGAGAACTAGAACCAGAGGAAGAAACCAAATCACGGGTGTGCTTACGAGACTCCTCGTAAGTGAGCTGAGATGTCTCTGCATTAATGGCCTTGTTCACAAGAGCCTGGAATGTATTGCAATGGTGCAGGTGGAGATCTCGACGCAACTTGGGGTTGAGACCCTTCCGGAACCTAGCCTCCTTCTTGGCGTCCGTGGACACTTCTTCTGTAGCATAGCGGGCGAGGTTCTCAAACTCTCTACTATAAGCATCAACAGCCATCTTAACCTAGGTGAAACTACATAACTCTTCTCTCTTGCGGTTAATGAGATCCTGAGGAATATGATGCTCGCGAAAAGCCTCAGTGAAATCTCTCCAGGTCGGTATCTGGCCAGCTGGAAGCATAGCCTCATAGTTCTGCCACCAAAGACTAGCAGGACCTTCCAGGTGATATGCAGCTTAGGTGACCTTGTCACCTTCAGCTACGTTCGCAGAATGCAGCTTATTTGTGATACTACAGAGCCAGTCATGTGCATCGAGTGGTTCAATGGAATGATGGAAGGTAGGTGGTTTCAGACCAATGAAATCATAGATGGTCGCTGACTCTTTGCACTGGGGTGTGGTGTTCTCCTCGATACATGCTAACAAGCGGTTAGACTCATGCTTGTTCCGCTCCATCTCTAACATAAACTCTGCCAACGAAGGCTGGTCAGGAGGATCCTCCTCATCCCTACCACCTCCGTGGTTCAGGCAAAGAGCAACAGAACTTCGGTTAACTGACGACATCCTGAGAAGCGGAACCAAGGACGAGGTCAACAACAACTATAGGATGCAACATGTAGCACAAGGAAATTAGTATCTCTCGAACTCCTAGGACAATTCCGGCAGCATAACGGCAGTAAAATGCTCAAAATGAGACATTCTGCAAAAGACGGGGTAGCACCATACTCAGATCATCACTCAAGGTTCTGAGATATTACTAAACAGGCTACACCGGAGGTACTCGAACTGGGATATGACTCTGATCAACCAATCCTAAGAGACTACGGAGTAGTAACACGTGATCCTGATAGACACAAGAGGAAGCCTAGTTCCTTAACCCCGTAGGAAAGATAGGATGACTCAGATCAGAAAGGCAAGAGGTAAAAGCAGTAAAAAGAGCCTTACGTTCCCTTCCACAATCAATTCCCTTACATAACTAAAGAATTTCTAGACTCAACTTCGACCAGGTTGGCTTGGAAATCCTACAGGCAGTCAGGCTCTGATACCAAAGCTGTCGGGACCGCGATTCTAAGTCACACCGATCTAGCATGTAACACCTCATATCACTCTGCGGCCTCACGCACGGTATTCCCACGGGTGTCGCCTTACCATGGCCCGGGACCGTTTGCGCCTTTTGGCTCACGTATATGATAGTGTCGCTAGCATCCATATGATAGAGAACCCGGGCCGACATGACTAGTCGTGAACCCAAAGTGGCACTAACTTACGGGGACAGGCATACATGAAACAACATCGAGCATGTCGGTCAGCAGCGTGTGAATCTGGGCTGTAGCAACTGGCCTAACAGGACTCCGGGAACCTGGGCTATAGCAGGCTAGGCAGGACTCCGGATGTCACCGCGTGACATTTACCCGAAGGAATAGACACAAGAACAAAGTGAATCACATGCCGGAGCAGTAGTGCTGGGCTAGCAGGACTCCGGTAAACCGGGCTGTAGCGGACTACCATGGCTCGGTGGAAGCACTAGACTACATTTCCCTATAAGAGAGGCTACTAAGGATAGACAACTAGGTTGTCGGATCCCACACATAGCAATACACGTTATACGTACGCATAACATGCAAGTATGTGATGTACAACATGGCATCACAACATAACGCAAACTCATATAGATAAAGGCCCAGAAGGGCCACATAGCATTAAATACAAATAGGGGTCACATGACCCATCATTCAGAGCATCCAAGCAACGGAAGCATTACATGTCTGAGTACAGACAACTACATAGAAAAAGGCTGAGAAGCCTGACTATCTACAAGACCCTCCCAAGGGTACAAGATCGTAGCTGAGGTAACAAGCTAGTCGTCGAAGTCCAAGCGGAATTACTAGTAAGACTGAAGTCTCCGTTGCAAAAACATAAATAAAGCAACGTGAGTACAAAGGTACTCAGCAAGACTTACATCAGATCCTATCATACATGCATTTGTATCAAGAAGGTAATGTGGGGTTTAGTTGCAGCAAGCCAGCTTTGACTCGGTGACTATCCTGTTCTACGACTATGAGAAACTTCTTTGAGGTAAGAAAGCGCACACGAGTCCACTAATCACCACATCAATACACTACTATGGATTCATTCCCGTCTCACTACGAGAAGCCATCCATAGCACTCACACTTATCTAGAGCATTTTAGAGTATCCACTTCAAGTTGTCTATGTACCACGTAAGCATCCAAGAAGTCCATAACCGAGGACACGGCTATTCGAATAGATCATGATAACCCTGCAGGGGTGTACTTCTTCACACACGCTCTCACCACTTATCACCATAGACACGTCATGTATCTCGGCAACCTTCAAGCGAAAGCCTGGCGAGGGTGTCGGCCACGACCTAACTAACCACACAAGACTCTAGTCCAGGTGTATCGCCTATTCGGGTTCCATCCGCAAGGAGATCCGGCCGGGGTTTCACTCACGGCGCCAAATGATGTGTACAGGGTTCCCGAGCCCAGCATCCGGGTGCCACTCGGTACACCGGGCCACGTGTGCCTAGTCTGTCCCAAGCCCACCCTGCCGGGTGCCACTTGGTAGAAAAATAACACTACTTACAAACACCAGAAACTAGTTGCGACTCCTGGACAGAGACCAAGTTGGTTAATAAGTCGAAAGGGGCACTTAAGCATTCCAATGCGTGGTAGTAGCTAGTCATTGGACAACATACACAGAACTCAGTGCTTAAGGACGGTTCCAGTGAGACAACCCACCATGTACTCCTACATGGCCTCTCACCACTACCTTTACCAAATCGTGTTCACACACTTAACTCTCAGCATCAAAACATATCATAACACTCCAATCCATTCCTAATGAACCAGACCTGACACAACTCTAAGCAATAGCAGGCATGGCATGGTAGGAACACAACATGGCTCAGTCAAATCCTACACATGCTAGTGGGTTTCAACTATTTACTGTGGCAATGATAGGTCATGCAGAGGAATGGGTTCAACTACCGCAACATAAAGTAGTAGTTGAATCGTTGTTGTCCTAATGCAATAAAAGAGAGCTGGAGCGAGAGAGTGGGATTGTATCGGAATGAACAAGGGGGTTTGCTTGCCTGGTAGATCAACAGAGGGGCACTGCTCCTTGGACAGGTACTCTGGAACACTCTCCGGAGCAGGACCTATCGAGAAGGAACGGTGTCAACAATCAATACACAATCATATGCAACAATATGAAGTCCATTTGAACCAAGAATTCAAATGCAACTCAGAGTTAAGTCTTTATAAATGCCATTTATGTGTTTTCACCTATACATCAGGTATAAGTTGGTTTTTCATGCATGAAACTGGTACAGATGGATAGACTGAATTTTTCTGATAATTTTTCATATATAACTTATTTCAATCTGAGCTACTGTTGAATTTCTATGAATTTTTGGAGTTTATATCATTTTCTGGAATTTCTGAATTATTTTAAATCCAGAAAGTCAAATACTGCGTCAGCACTGCGTCATGCCTGCATCAGCAGGTCAACTGCGCGGACTGGTCAAACTTGACGCGTGGGGACCACACGTCAGTGACACAGTTAAACAGGGGGTTTAACTTATCCTAATTACAGGGTTAGTGGCGCTGGGGCCCACTGGTCAGTGTCAGGGGCTTAGATAAGTAGTGATTAGCCTAGGCTAATCACCTGGTAGGTCGGGCCCGCACGTCAGGCCGGCGAGGTCATCGTCGGCGACCTCTGGACGTGGCGGTGTCCGCGATTCAGGCCACGGAGGCGGCGGCTAAGGGCACCGGGGCGTAGCCCGGGCTCTCGTGCATCCAGGGGAGGTGACGGAAGGCCGCAGGGTGGCCGGTGCTCGCCGGAGCGGAGCTCGGGGTGGCGACCGGAGCATGCCTACGGGTGGGAGCGGGCTGCGGGGCACGGGGAGGCCACCCGAGGGGCTCTGCGGCACCCTCGTGGCACCAGGAGCACGGTGAGGTGCTCGGGGCGAGCTGTGGTGGCTCTGGCCACGACGGTGACATGGTCGGTGGTGAGGCGCTCGCGGGCACGTCGGCTTGCACGGCTACGGCGCGAATTCGAGCGCGGGGACGGAGGGGAAACGGAGGAGAGCTCACGGAGGTTCGGCGGGCGTGCTCAGCGGCTCGGGGGAGGCTCTAGAGTCGACGGAGCGGCGACGGCGATCTCCGGTGCTAGATGTTGAAGACGACGGCAATTGCGCCAATGCAGTGCGTCCAGCACCGTGCGTCTCGACGAGGAGACGTAGCCCACAGCGGCGGGGCGCGTGGGCATGACGGCGAGGCGAGAGGGAGGCTGTGGCCGCGTCGGCGTGCGGCGGCGCTTTCCGGTGCGTTCGGGCGTCGCGGGACAGAGCGAGAGAGAGGAGGGGAGAGGCGCAGGAGAGAGGGAGCGAGGCCAGGGGGAGCTGGGCGCTTCTGGCGAGGCCAGGTCGAAGAGGGGAGAGGGCAGGCAGGCAGCTGTCATGGCGCGCATGCGCGCGGCGTGCGGCGACCACGCGCCCTGTCCCTCTGGCGCGAGGAGGGGGACGACTGGCGCTGGCCAGTCGGCTGGGCCGCACAGAGCCAGGCCAGCAAATGTCCCAGGTAAGTCCAGGTAAGGGTTTTCCCTTTTTTGTTTATTTTGTATTTTTCTGACATTTGTTCTGATGTAGTAGAATACTAAATCATTTTATTTTCTTATGCCTATTTTTGTAGGAGCTAGTGGTATTATTCCAGAGCTCCTCATCAACTAGCATAATTTTTGGACAATATTCTATATATATAACAATATATATCCAAAGCAAATAATTACTGCATTAATTCCAAAAGGCCAAAATAAATATTTATGAGCTCCTAAAAATATTGGTTTGATTTATACCTCTGAACAATATTTTCAGAGAGTAACATGAACATTTTCTTGGACCTTTTTGGAGCAATTTTTATCTGGGTCATTTCCAGAAATGATTTCTGAGGGTTTCACAAGTTTCAAATTTAAATGAAATTTAAACATGATGCACACATGACTAGCTAGTCTAGGTCATACCAGATCTAGGGATGTGACAGCTACGGTCGAAACGGGGGTCCTGTTCATCGGGAGGGGTGTGGCGTACCGCAAAACGGGACTCCACGGGATATTGTTCATCTCCACCGTCGACCTCCTCCAGCTTCCACGGGCTACTATTCTTCCACCGTCGACCTCCTCCAACGTCCACCTGCGACTGTTCATCCACGGGCTCCTGTTCATCCAGCCTCCACCTGCGACTCTTCATCCATGGGCTCCTGTTCATCCAACCTCCACCCGCTCCTCCACCGGCTACTATTCAACCAGCCCTCTCCACGGGGTCCTGTTCAACCACCCCTCCACGGGCTACTGTTCATCTAGCCTTCCACCGGCTACTGTTCAACCAGCCCTCCACGGGGTCGTCCTGTTCATCCAGCCATCCACGGGGTCCTGTTAATCGACCCCTCCACCGGCTCGATCGATCGGGGTACTGTTCACCCAGTGTAAACGGCCTCTACTACCACGGGGTCCTGTTCATCCAACCCCCACCGGGAACTGTTCATCCAAACCCCCCAACAACGCTCACTGTTCATCCAGAGGCAGCATCGATCGGCTTCAGTTAGCAGCAGTAGCGAAGGAATCACTCGGGTTCAGTTAACAGCAAGGGATCGATCGATCGCTCGGGTTCAGTAACGCGTAGCCTGCAGTGCAATTGCTCGGGTTCAGTTAGAGCACAACGACTCGCACACACGCGCGTACGTACGAGAGAAACGCGCATCGCTCGGCCACCGACCACCCACCGTAACCGGGAACTCCCTAATATTTTCCTCGCCCTCGCTTCTACCACGGGTTTTTCCGTCATGGACGGCCCAAAGAATGTCATGCAACTGCGTCTCCGGCCCGCCCAGGACGAAAAGCCCATTTTCTGTCATGATTTTCTGTCATAGAAGTAGGACCCCACCACAGCTATGATGATACCGGATTTTGTCACAATTATTGTCATAGAAGTGTCATAAGTATGACAAAAAACAATTTGTTCGGCCCAAAATTTCACGGATGTGTCTTTTTTTTTGTTATGCAACACGGCGTCGCAGCTGGGTACACATCCTGTCAGTACCCCCATTCCTCGCCAGGAGTGGGCAGAGGCCCTCAGTGCCGTACTTGCACCAAAGGCCGGCCGCGCCATACTTGCACCTGACGCCCGCCGCGCCGTTCGCATGGGTGGCGCCATTCCCCTCGTCCGTGGCCTGCTGGATGCCAACGCGCTGGTCCGTAGGCTTGACCGCGACCCAGGTGTCCACCTGGGCGTAGTAGAGAACATGGCCGTCGCATCCTCGAGCTGGTGATCTCCGATGAAATAGCCAACTTGGAGCTCGAGATCGCGCTCCAGATGTACCGCGAGCGTATCGACCGCTTGGACGAACGCCTCCACGAGTTCAGGCAGAGCCAAGAGCTACCGTAGGCAAGGGCTACTGGTCATGGTCTCATGGACGCGTTTTATTTTGAAAAGTCGTTTCGACTTGGATAGCTATGTATTCACAGCAATCTTAGTATTGCTCTGTTTGTTGCTCTGTTTCAATGTGTGTACTCTGTTTTTCCAATCTTATATGTTTTGTTTTAATGTGTGTATATACGCTTTCCATTCTGTATATGTGGATGATAACAACTAGATTCAAATTAGTATACAAAAACAGATAGAAAATGGAATTCATAATATATATATATATATTAATTGTTCATTAGTTCATCACAGAATATATATATAATATCATCACATACACATGATGATACTTAACAACTAGGTACAATGCATAAAATTGAAAACGAACAATACTAAAACTAATAATCCCTCCCGGGGACAGTATTCCGGTAGCCCCTCGCCAGCAGCTCCCTGGTGCGCGGCGTCTTCCCAGTGTGGAGGCAGTACTCCGACTCCTCTGCCTCGCAGCGCTGGACGTACTGATCTGCCTCTTGCTGGCGGACACGCACAACCGATCTTGCCATTTGGTTGGGTGCCCACCGGAGCTCCTCGTCGGTGGCACGCTGGAGCTTATCGGCCCACCTCCACACAGCAACGAGGCACCCAGCGCCTATGACCTTCCTCGCGAAGTACCCGGCTTCGTGCACCTCCTCGACACGATGACGCGCCCGCCCCCAAAGCTCCGCTGCCTCCTTTTTCCAGGCGGCATCATGGGCTTCACAGGCCGCCTGGTGCCTGGCTTCCTCCTCCGCCATCTCCTTCTTGAACGCCACTTGCCTGGCTTTCTTAGCCGGCGGCAGGGACTTCCACAGACAAAGATTGTACTGGTCCCAAAACCAATCCAATGTTGGGGGGTCCGGCGCAACCTCGTCAGGCGGCGCGTAGCAGTCCTCGTCGCTGCTAATCGAGTGAGAGTCCTCGGGGGGCGGTGCCTCCTCGTCGGCGCGTGGGCAGAGCGGCAGCGCCATGGCAGAGATTTGAGAGAGAGAGAGAGAGAGAGGGCGAGCGAGGGGAGGATGTAAATGAGAATGCAGGCGGGACGACGTGAGCAAGGTAGTATTTATTGGCGGCCAGAATCTAGATCGACGGGGACAGTACACACGCCGGTCGCCGGAATTTACGAACACTGTAGTTTGAATTACACACAATTCCCGCAGCAAAATCCATGTGTGAACATAATAGCTGACGGTTTCTAATACAGAACCGTGTCTGATTAATGATCCCCGCCAATCACCTACCAAACCTCGAGGCACGAGATAGAGTGCCAATCATGTGGGGGCCGGTTGTCTTGCCAGATCTTTACATTTTCTTATTTGAACACCAGATATTTACATCGTCTGATGATTTTTTAACTCGCACAGAAGAACACAAAAATATGACTTTTCAAACCGTTTTGGTTAGGCGTTGCATGTAGATGTAGTTCAAATTTGAATTACGGTCATTAAATGGTTAGAAAATCACTTAAATGTCTTTAAAAGGTCCAATGACCCCTGAAATTTTCCAAATTTTCACATGATAGTTGTATTAGTGCATGCTAAATGTAGGAAAAAATTTGAAGGCCGTAAGAGGAAGCTATGTCCCGTCCGTCATAACACATGCATTGTTCCCTCTCGGAACCACGAAACTTCTAGTGAGTTGCTCCGGTTTGTGAGGGGTGTGTGTCCAAACTAACATCAAACAGGCCAATTTTTTTACCACATCATCTTGGTGGCATGACATTAAATCAAGCAAGGTTTCATGTTTTCTGATCATTTTTTCATTTTTTCAAAATTAAATGCCATGGCACGCACTCCATGCATGTGCCCATGCCTTGAGACCAATATGTTTGAAAATTCCTTCTAATTTACTTCACATGGAATTAACTTGCACACAAGTACACAAAAATATGATTTTTCAAACCGTTATGGTTAGGCGTTGCATGTAGATGTAGTTCAAATTGAATTACGGTCATTAAATGGTTAGAAAATCACTTAAATGTCTTTAAAATGTCAGTTGACCCCAGAAATTTTCCAAATTTTCACATGACAGTTGTATTAGTGCACGTTAAACGTAGGAAAAGTTCGAAGGACGTAAAGGAAGCTATCTCCCGTTCGTCATCAAACATGCATTGTTCCCTCTCGGAACCACGAACCTTCTAGCGAGTTGCTCCGGTTTATGAGGGGTGTGTGTCCATACGTTCGTCAAATATGCCAATTTCTTTACCACATCATCTTGGTGGCATGACATTACATCAAGCAAGGTTTCATGTTTTTCTGATCATTTTCTTATTTTTTAGGAATTAAAATGCCATGGCATGCACTCCATGCATGTGCCCATGCCTTGAGACCAATATGTTTGAAAATTCCTTCTAATTTACTGCACATGGAATTAACTCGCACACAAGTACACAAAAATATGATTTTTCAAACCGTTATGGTTAGGCGTTGCATGTAGATGTAGTTCAAATTTGAATTACGGTCATTAAATGGTTAGAAAATCACTTAAATGTCTTCAAAATGTCAAATGACCCCAGAAATTTTCCAAATTTTCACATGACAGTTGTATTACTGCACGTTAACACTATTAGGGAAAACCCTAGTAGTAGCGCCGGTTTAATGCCCACTAGTAGCACGGGCTGCCGCGCTACTAATAAGGCGCTACAGCTATTACTTAGCAGTAGCGCGTGCGACACGCGCTACTGCTAAGACACATAGCCGCAACGCTTGTTCTCTCCCACGCTGCTGCTAATCTAGCTAGTAGCAGCGTGTTTACTATCCATCGCTACTAGTATTCTTTTTTTCAGTTTTTTTATTTTTAGTGTATTTATACGCCGTTATACAAATTTTGGTACAATACCAATTATGAAGTTTATATCATTATGTCCATAACATTTTGTCAAATGAAGGTGGATTATGTTCAAGTGGACGCAATATGTGGTGCATGTCAAAAGTATACTACTAATCCAAACTTGATCTAGTTTGGACTAGTAGTACTTTCGATGCGCACCACATGTTGCCTCCACTTGAATCTAATCCGCCAGCACAAGCTATTTAATCATCATCATAGTCATTACCACCAACAGTATTTATTTAGTCACCATAGTCATAGTGTAGCACATCATCATCTTTAAACTCATTCTAGCTAGCTAATCACCACCAACACTAGATGCGGTAGCTATCTAATCACCACCAACACTAGCTAATAATAATCATCATAGTCATTACCACCAACACTAGCTATTTAATCATCATAGTCATAGTGTAGCACATCATCATGTTCAAACTCATTTCTAGCTAGCTAATCACTCCTGCTGCTCTCTCTCAGGTAAAATAACATAAAACATGTGTAGCACTCCTCCTTCATCAAGTTGGAGTATGCAGATGAACCCGTCTCCTAATCGTGGGCTGCGCTTCTGATTGTTGCCCCCTAGTACTTCTCTGCACTCCTCCTTCACAGTTTTGGTCCAGTCTTTCACTATTAAGCATTCCTCGCTATTATAAATCCTGAATGAACTAAAGTGCATTGTAGGATAGCTTGGCCGTAAGCTAACAATACTCATGGTACCTTTAGTCTTGATCCCATGAGGCAAAACATTCATCGGGAGTCCCTGTTGAAGAACATCGTATAGTAACATACTTATCAATGAAGTTTAGCTTAAAAAATAATGTATGCAAAAGATGCACTGAGGACAAATAGTAAAAATCTTACCATCTTTCCTAAATAGATGTGACCGTAGTTCAGTACGAACACTATTGGTCGCACGTTTTCAGTACTAACATTTTTAAGTGCAGGAAGAAAATTTGTCTTGACAGTATGAAGATCCTCAAGCCATGAAACATAATGACTTATCTCCTCGCAGTTTAGTTCAGCCCCGGAACAGTAGTAGGTCATGTCTACCAAGCGCTGGACATGTTTGCTTGAACGGAAATAAGCTGACAATAGAAAATAGTTGTCAATTATTTTTGAATAAACAATATCAAAGACATAAATATGGTTGAGAAACTCACATAATGGTATAACTAGAGGCATCTGCACATCGACCCAGATGTCGATATTAACTTCAATATCATCTTCCGGACGATTATCAAAGGTGATAACCATATAAAGGTCAAATGCATAAGTCTTGCATAGTGCTCGCCAAGTTTTGCAACTAGAATAGGTGTAGTCGTCTGCGTTGTATAATTTTGCATGGAAAATACAACCATGCTTGGTCTTCAAGTAAACTTTCTTTACCTCCATAGTACGACTGAAACCTATCTTATCCAATACAAAAGCTCTTGCATGGCAGGGGATGCGTTAGTAGAATAGTAAAAAAATTAAATTATAAGTTGAAGCAAATGAAGCAGATGTCATGCTTAATTACGAAAAAAGACTTGTTGTTGTGACTTACTGTATCCACTTTGAAATTCTCGTCTAGCTTGATGCTGAAGCGCCTATCATCATCTAGGAAGATTCCGTCGCACAGGCCACGCTCGTCTTCGTAGTATTTGCAAATACTGAAATCCTTTTCGTCGTCAGACATTTCCTATGTTCATAGTTGAAACATTAATTGAAAATCGATCGAAGACAACTACCAGGATACTCAACTCACAAATCCGGGGCACTCGATATTTCCTACATATTCTAGCACAAGTCATGCCAAAATTCACGGAAAAATCCGGCATGACCTTTGCTAAAATAGGACATATCGAGCGCCTGAAATTTGCTGAAACGGAAATGAATCAACACTCCGGCAAAACATAGGCCACTCGGAGGTGTAACCTGCAAACATGACCGGCCACTTGGGCAAGCACATATCCTAAAATATTGACATGAGCATTCAATAAGCAAAACCAAATCGTAAAATAAATAAGTATTCAAATTAGCATGCATTCAATAACCAAAAGTAAATCATCTCATGCGTCCGTACATCGTCGAATATTATCACTAATACATCCCGAATAGTATCATACATATAACATCACTAATACAACTAAAACTCTAGCGCACGACGGGTATCGGCACGGGCGGTGGACACCCACAGAGAAGGAACCATCACAGGATCATAGCTCCAGTGAGATCCCTGGAGAACCTGCCAGGTATTGGAGAACCTGTGCTCCAACGCAAACAAGTAGCGACAGACGTGCGCGTCCTCCTCACTGACACGGTGACGCACCACCTCCACGGGGTCCTCGAGCCTCTGGACCGTCACTGGCCCACGCGACCGCCACAAAGAAGGTTCGGGTCAACGACAGGCTGGCTCCTCACCAACCTGCGCCCCCCGGTAGGTAGCGCCTCCCAGTACCACCCCGGCGGAGCCCAGTCCCGGACATGGCCCATCTGGTGACGCAGGTGTCCTCCGCCTACTCGATGACGAGGATGCGGGATAGGCATTGTCGACGTCGATGCGGAAAAAATTGCTTTAACTAAAAAAATAACAACAAGTTCTTACTAACTAGTTCTATTAATTCAACTAGTTCTTACTAAAAATAAAGTTACTATAAATAAAAATAAACTAGTACCTAATTAGTACCTAGTTTTTACTAACTAATTAGTACCTAGGAACTACTGCCCTAATTACCATCTAATTTGATGAACCTAGGGGTGGAAAGTGGTAGCGGATATTCCAATTATCCAACTTAAAAGTGAAATAAGTGGTCAAATTTTACTCCTTTTATTATGCATTACAATAGTGTTTATTCATCATCTAAGAAAATATCATCTAAGAAAACATCCGAGCCGCATCCGTATCCGATTCATTTCCACCCATGGATGAACCCTAACTAATTTGACGCAACTAAAATTTGAAGAACCCTATCTAGGCAGAGGTAGGGGAGGGGGAGGAGCAGGCGTGCTCACCTCAGGTGCCTGCGGCGAGAGAGGGGCAGGCGGCGTCGAGGTCGGGGTCGGGGCTCGGGCGCGCGGTGGAGGGCGGCGTCGAGGTCGAGGGCGGCGTCGAATCCGGGGTCGGGGGCGGCGTCGAGGGTGTGCGGAGAGCGACGGGAGAGCGCGCGACGGCCGACGGGGGATGGCGGCGGCGACATCGGAGTAGTTTGATTTGGGGGAAGTGGCCGTGGGGAAGAACGACCGCGCGGTTAAGTCAGAAGTAGCTGTAGCACGTTCCCGGAAATGCGCTACAGCTAAGCTAGCCACAACGTTTTCTTCGATACGTGCTACTGCTATTCCTTTCTCTTTTTTCCCCTTTTTCATTTATTTTTCTTCACATTTTATTTTTTTCCTTTCACCGTTTTCTATTTCTTTCATTTTCATTTACTTTTCTATTTGCTTTCCATTTAATTTTATTTCCTTTAGCAGTAGCGCATTTCATCATAAACGCGTTGCTACAAAGCAAGTAGCGGTAGCGCGGTTCTACGTAGATCGCTACTACTATGCGTAGCCTATCGGCTAAGCCATGGGAATTTTAGTAGTAGCGCTTTTATCTTCAGGCGCGCTACTGCTACAATTGTATATGTAGCGCCGTTTATAGCAACACGCTACTGCTACTTAGCACCAGCGTGCTTTTTTAACACGCGCTACAGCTAAAGTTCTGTGTATAAGGTTTTCCCTAGTAGTGTAAACGTAGGAAAAAATTTGAAGGCCATAAGAGGAAGCTATCTCCCGTTCGTCATCAAACATGCATTGTTCCCTCTTGGAACCACGAACCTTCTAGCGATTTGCTCCGGTTTGTGAGGGGTGTGTGTCCAAACGTTCGTCAAACATGCCAATTTCTTTACCACATCATCTTGGTGGCATGACATTACATCAACCAAGGTTTCATGTTTTTCTGATCATTTTTATTATTTTTTGGAATTAAAATGCCATGGCACTCCATGCATGTGCCCATGCCTTGAGACCAATATGTTTGAAAATTCCTTCTAATTTACTACACATGGAATTAACTCGCACACAAGTACACAAAAATATGATTTTTCAAACCGTTATGGTTAGGCGTTGCATGTCGATGTAGTTCAAATTTGAATTACGGTCATTAAATAGTTAGAAAATCACTTAAATGTCTTTAAAAGGACAAATGACCCTTGAAATTTTCCAAATTTTCACATGACAGTTGTGTTAGTGCATGTTAAACGTAGGAAAAAATTTGAAGGCCGTAAGAGGAAGCTATCTCCCGTTCGTCATCAAACATGCGTTGTTCCCTCTCGAAACCACGAACCTTCTAGCGAGTTGCTCCGGTTTGTGAGGGGTGTGTGTCCAAACGTTCGTCAAACATGCCAATTTCTTTACCACATCATCTTGGTGGCATGACATTACATCAACCAAGGTTTCATGTTTTTCTGATCATTTTTTTTACTTTTTGGAATTAAAATGCCATGTCACTCCATGCATACGTATGCATGTGTCCATGTCGTGATACCAATATGTTTGAAAATTCATTCTAATTTACTGCACATGGAATTAACTCGCACAGAAGTACATAGATATGATTTTTCAAACCGTTTTGGTTAGGCGTTGCATCTAGATGTAGTTCAAATTTTAATTACGATCATTAAATTGTTAGAAAATCACTTAACTGTCTTTAAAAGGTCAAATGACCCCTAGAATTTTCCAAAATTTCACATTACAGTTGTAGTACTAGACGTTAGATGTTGAAAAAATTTGAAGGCCGTAAGAGGAAGCTATCCCCCGTTCGTCATCAAACATGCATTGTTCCCTCTCGGAACCACGAACCTTCTAGCGAGTTTCTCCGGTTTGTGAGGGGAGTGTGTCCAAACTTCCATCAAGCATGCCAATTTCTTTACCACATCATCTTGGTGGCATGACATTACATCAACCAAGGTTTCATGTGTTTCTGAATTTTTTGGAATTAAAATGCCATGTCACTCCATGCATACGTATGCATGCATGTGTCCATGTCATGAGACAAATATGTTTGAAAATTCCTTCCAGTTTACTGCACATGGAATTAACTTGCACACAAGTACACAAATATGATTTTTCAAACCGTTTTGGTTAGGCGTTGCATGTAGATGTAGTTGAAATTTGAATTCCGGTAATTAAATGGCTAGAAAATCACTTAAATGTCTTTAAAAGGTCAAATGACCCCTAGAATTGTCAAAAATTTCACATTACAGTTGTAGTAGTACACGTTACACGTAGAAAAAAAATTGAAGGCCGTAAGAGGAAGCTATCTCCCATTCGTCATCAAACATGCAATGTTCCCTCTCGGAACCACGAGCCTTCTAGTGAATTGCTCCGGTTTGTGAGGGGTGTGTGTCCAAACTTTCGTCAAACATGCCAATTTTTTTACCACATCATCTTGGTGGCATGACATTACATCAACCAAGGTTTCATGTGTTTCTGATTTTTTTTATTTTTTGGAATTAAAATGCCATGTCACTCCATGCTTAATTGTGTCATAGGCGTTAGACCAATATGTTTGAAAATTCCTTCCAATTTACTGCACATGGAATTAAATCGCACACAATTACACGAAATATGAGTTTTCAAACAGTTATGGTTAGCTGTTGCATGTACATGTAGTTCGAATTTCAATTACGGTCATTAAAAGGCTAGAAAATAACTTAAATGACTTAAAAGGTCAAATAACCCCTGATATTTACCAAAATTTGACATGACAGTTGTATTAGTACTACAAAATTGCTCGTTCATTTAAAACACCATCCGTTGGCACTTTAATCCAAATTCATCTTTCACAGCTAATAAAAAATATCTACAACATCACACACAGTTGTTTTCTAGGAACCGTTTGTGATGAAAATATCTGGGTCTATTTAAGTCTCCCTCCTTAAGCTTCACCGGCTCGTCCGCTCTAGTGCCGGCAACCCCCGAATCCACGAATCCCGATCCCCATTCCCGCACCCCCTTCTTGCAAAGATGATGCCGTCGAAACGCTTCGTGATGGCCCGTACGATGGCCGCGTCCCCCCCGAGCGCCGGCGCCTGCGCCGAGAGCGCGGCCGCCTACGTCGAGAGTGCCGCCGCATCCGCATTGAGCGCGGCCGCTTCCGCAGAGAGGGCATTTGCGGCAGCCGAGACGACTGCAGCTGCTGCTGCGACGGCGGCTGCAAACGCCGAGAGCGCTCGAGCTGCCGTCCATGCCGCTGATGTCGCCCTGACCTGGGTCGAGGCCATCCACGCCAAGATCGAGGATGCACACGCCAAGATATTCCAGACCACCTAGGACTCCAGCATGCAACCCACGTCTAAAAAGGCGGCGATGGCCATGGAGCACCTACTTCCTCATGAGGTCGCCGAGCGGGAGCTGGAGATGCAGGAGGCGGTGGAGATCGAGGAGCGCCGGGAGGAGGAGTTACGCGTGGCCGAAGTCGAGGTAGAGAAGAGTCTGTCTGTCGAGGAATTGGCGGTGGAGTACCAACGCGAGCTCTGGCACAACCACTACTATGAGTACTACAACCTTGAGGGCGGCGCCGAGGACGAGGACGAGGAAGAGGACGTGGTCGACTTCAGAAGGGGTGATGCGGAGTCCACCAACGACGGCATGTCGCCAGGAAAGTCATCGACGTCTCATCTTACACCAGTGATGCATAGGCCAGTGCGGCGACGGACTTGTTAAAATTATGCGTACTTAGGCTTTGTTTTTGTCACGACCGTTTTTTCAATAAAATATTTATTGAGAGACCAATCCCTTTTACGGACCAGTAAAGAAGAATTCGTTCTCACTGCTAGACAATATCTTGGTCACAGAAGAAAAATACCAGGAGTACTGAACATAATACAAGGTTGAGCGGAGACTGCTCAACAATTTATTACATGCACACCATTAAAACATAATGGCGGATAGGGTGGCATAACTACTAACTCACGATAACAACGGTGGTGGAAAATATCACCGCGAAGTGGGTGATGTGACTCCTGAAAACTACAGCTCTTCGCGCGTCGGAGTGAGGCTCGAGGAGACTTATTGCGGGTGGCAGAAGCGTATATAATACAAGTGACCAATATCCAGGATCGCACGGGACTGACTGGGATTCCTCTAGGCGTCGGACTCACTATCAAACTCTTCATCCAAGAGATCGCCTTCGTCAACATCTGGCCAAATCAACAAGCCAGGTGAGTACTATGAAAGTACTCGCAAGACAGTTCGGACATAAGATATAACAAATGTAAACATGAAGCATATGAATAGATTAACAAGTGCGTTCAGACATAGAGATAATGATGCATGGGAAAATAACAGAGAAGTCGGGCAGTAGTCCTCCCGAAATCCCAAAATAAATACTGGGTGCCAAACGAGGGTCTGAATGACTCCTCGAGAGGAAACTGCAAGAATAATAATACCGGTGCCAAACGAGGGTCTGAATGACTCCTCGAGAGGAAACTGCAAGAATAATAATACCGGTGCCAAACGAGGGTCTGAATGACTCCTCGAGAGGAAACTGCAAGAATAATAATGCCGCAGTCGGGCGTCGGGGCGACACGACATAAAGGGCTTATAACAGAAAAAGAAAGACAATGCGTGCCACAGTCGGACGTCTGAGCGACATCACATAAAGGGCTTATATTGAAAGTAAGAGACAAACATGCCACAGTCGGACGTCTGAGCGACATCACATAAAGGGCTTATATTGAAAGTAAGAGGCAAACAACAGGGTTAGTCCATCCACAGGAATAACGTTCAGCCAAGATTTCTACTCTAACTCACTTATCGGAAGGGAGAATATACCACGAGGTTACGACATAGACATGGATACGCTGATCACGATACTTGACCTCGGATACGATGACTCGTAAGGATTTGACTCTGCAGAGTTGTACTTTAACCACAGCCAACGGATTTCAGTAGTCACGGGGACTAGTTCCGTTTACGGTGTTTTGGAAGAAACACATCTAACCAGTACACACCCATTCCACATTCCGAAGCCAGGAATCACCCTCGGCAGTTCAAGAAAAACCTTGAGACGGGGAGGCTACAACCTCGCGTAGAATGGGATCAAATTTCTATACGCGCGCTCTAAGGGGTGCCCCCTCTCGGTCCCAACCGGAAACACCCATGCCCCCTGACCGGATGACTGGCTTTAATCCAGGGCCATGGAACCATCATCCCGGCCTCTCTGTTTGGTGTGTACGCGGAAAGAGGTTACCAACTTACTAAACCGCATTCTGGCAGAAAACAAGTGGTAGCACGGAAGGGGGAAGAACGATAACGTGACTCCGTCCACGTTAACGTCGGATGACGCAAGGCTGGCATGCTACAACAGTACCACCTTGCTGCCCTTCATGTCACCACATGATTAGGCCATCTCTCATCAGAGATCATCGCAACTTTGGAACACACGGGTAGTTGCCTCACAAGCAACGAGATACTCACCGATACTCATATGACACACACAACCTTTCACGCAAACATGCAAAACACCTATCATATCAAAGGTTCAAACATGCTTGCCTGGTTCGGAAAAGTCGGAGTCTAGCTCGGCGAAGTTCGCAGCTCCGTCACCTCTTCCGGAACCTACGGTATAGCGAAAAGGCATACTAACGTGAAAACCAACGCGTGCATAAAAGTTGTTCCAAAATTTTTCCAAATAAATCCCATAAAAAACTAGATAAAATTATAAGATTGTCAGAAAAAGAATCACTCAAAAATCACTTTTTATCAAAAAGTTATAAGGGTTTCTGTCCAGGGACTTATCTGTAATGAAACAGAGAAGTTCCAGGGACTTAACTGAGAAAACAGAAAACGCTTCGGAAAGAAACGCGCCAGCTCAAAGAGAAAACGTATTTGCCCGAAGGCGCCAACAGAAAAAGTTTCGAGGGAGAAGAGAATAGAGGCTGACAGGGGGGTCCACATGTCAGGTTTAAAAAGTTCGCCGGCGCCCGATGACTGCGGTGGTCGCCGGCGTCGAACCACGGCGAGACAGGGAGATCAGAGTGCACCAAGAGCTTCAGCGTGTCCTTCCGCGTCGGTGGGTGGTGGAATCGACCGACGGAGAGCATCACGTCGACGGCGACACTTTCTCCGGCGGACGGCGGCTCGGGTGATGATGGAGAACTCCGGTGGGTGCTGCAAGCTTCGAATTGAAGCACGGGTCAAAAGGAGGGATGCACTAGAGAGCTACTGGCAAGAGATGGGAGGCAGAGGTGCACGCACGGGAGCGAATCAAGCTGGATCCCGTGGCGGGTCGCGGCAGCCGGAGTCGGGGAAGAAAGCTCCCTCGGGGCTCTTCCAGTAGCTTGGTGTGGTCTAGGTGGAGTGCAGAGGTGGTGTGGGTTCGAGTTGAAGCTCGGGGCCTCTATTTATAGGCGGATCGAGGGGGTGGCCGTGAACGGGGTTGCTCCGGCGAGCAATTACGGCGAGGCAGTGTCTTGGCAGGGAGCTTAAGTGGCCAGGCAGCATCAGTGAGGTGTACTGGTGCCGTACCCCCGCTAATCCTGGTCGGTCTTGGCGTAATGGCGCCGGTCCACGGTGGGGAGGCCGCACGGGCACGACGGCGGCAGAGAGCGTGCTCCGCGCCCAGCGGTTCACGACGAGGGTGGCAGCGCGCACTGGGGAGTGGGTGGCCACGCGGCGGCCTCCGGTGGCTTGGGCGGCGCTGTGTGGCGCCGTCTACGTTGTGCCCCTCTCTGGCGGCCGCAAAGCCGCCGCTGCCGTCGGTCACGGGGCGGCGCACCTCCTCCTGCTCGTCGCCGACGTCCGCAAGGTTCCAGGGGATCGTGCGGCGCAGGAACAAGGGGGAGGGGACGGGGAGCAAGGCGACACCGGGGCACTGGCGAGATTGAGATCGAACACTGAAGAAAACGACAGCAACACTGAACTGTTCTCTGAATTTGACTGAACCTGATTTTGACAATGCTCTGCAGGTGTTCGACAGAATGATTTGGCAAGGAGAAAATTTTTCCTGGGGCTGGGACTTGGTGAGGTGACCTCTCAATGCACCCAGGGGTTGCCTGATTTTCTCAGAATTTATGGAGAACGATTTGAATGAATTTCATCAAATTTGGCAAAACTGGTCCAAACTTGCAGCAAGTATAGTTTGAAAAATTTGAACTGAAGACCAGTGGATCTTCATGGATCTTGGTTGAGGGTTCAAAGGACTAGGAAGGGAAATTGGTTTGGGGGCAAAAATCAAAACAGAAATGGTAGCTCCTTTGTAAATCTCCAAGGGCTAGAATAGAAGGCAGAAATTGTTTTGATAAGATTTAAATGGAAAATAAATATATGGGGAGGTTAAACTTGCTGAATTTGATGCAAATCATGATCCAAAGATGAGGAAAGGTTTAGGAGAGTGGATTTGCACTAAGGTCATGGCATGAGAGATTTGTTGAAAGGGGCAAGGAATCATTTCAAAAGCCATAGGGCATTTTCAAAGGAATTTTCAAAAGGCATTTTTCCCAAGTGAAAAGCATTTTGGTTTGAGTCCAAATAAAAAGAAATAACCTCCAAGACCAACATCAAGTCTTGGGTGAATTCCAAATAAAACCCTTGCCAAAAAATATATTTTGAAAGGGAGGGTTCTTTTGAAGAAAAATTTAAAACACCTCCCTCAAGTCAAATAAATTTTTTGAAAAGGCCAAATAAAATTTTGGGTGTCACAACACCTACCCCCTTAGGAATAATCTCGTCCTCGAGATTTCAGCTGATCCTCGAATAGATATGGATATTCTTCCTGAAGAAAATCTTCCCTTTCCCACGTAGCTTCATCCTCAGTGTGGTTGCTCCACTGAACTCTGAAAAATTTTGTCGTTTTCTGACGGGTCCTCCGTTCAGACACTTCCAATATCTTTACTGGCCTTTCCCTGTAGGTGAGGTCTTGTTGTACATCAATGCTCTCATGAGATACATGCTTCTCCGGGTTACTTACACATTTTCTCAATTGTGAGACGTGGAATACGTCATGGACGTCTGACAGCTCCTTGGGTAGGTCTAGCTGGTAGGCTACCGTGCCTCTTCGTGCAATTATACAGAATGGTCCAATAAATCTCGGGGCTAGCTTCCCCTTAATTTTGAACCGTTGCAGGCCCCTCATAGGAGACACTCGTAGGTACACGGAATCACCGGGTTCAAAGCTGACCTCACGATGTTTTTGATCATAGTAGCTCTTTTGTCGGCTCTGTGCTGTCTTGAGTCTGTCCCTGATCTGTTTAACTCTATCCTCGGCCTCTTTAAGCATGTCTGGGCCGAAGATACGGCTGTCCCCTGTTTCTGACCAATTCAGTGGGGTACAACACCTTCGTCCGTACAACGCTTCAAAGGGTGCCATTTGCAAGCTGGCTTGGTAACTGTTGTTGTAAGCAAACTCGGCATACGGCAAACTCTCTTCCCAACTGGACCCATAGGTGAGCACACAGGCTCTCAGCATATCCTCTAGGATTTGGTTCACACGTTCCGTTTGTCCATCAGTCTGAGGGTGGTACGTTGTACTGAAAGCTAGCTGCGTGCCCAGAGCTTGTTGCAGGTGATCCCAAAATTTGGAGACAAATTGTGTGCCTCGGTCGGATATTATAGTCTTTGGGACTCCATGCAAACAAACTATACGGGAGAGATAAAGTTTGGCCAGTCTTTGTGTGGAGTAGGTAGTCTTCACGGGAATGAAATGAGCAACCTTGGTTAGTCGGTCTGTGATGACCCATATGGCGTCATTTCCGCGTTGTGATCTAGGTAGTCCGACGATGAAGTCCATTCCTATTTCATCCCATTTCCACTCCGGTATCCTGTTTGGCTGGAGTAGCCCTGCTGGCTTTTGATGCTCGGCCTTGATGCGCTGACATGAATCGCAACAAGCAATAAATGCGGCTATATCCCTTTTCATACCGTGCCACCCAAAATCTTTCCTGAATGTCTTTGTACATTTTGGTTCCTCCAGGATGGATCGAGTATGGAGCGGTGTGGCTTTCGGTTAAGATTTGTTGCTTGAGTTCCTCAATGTTAGGTACGCAAAGTCTGTCTCCGTACCATAATATTCCTTCGCTGTCTGTGGCGAACTCTGAAGCCTTACCGAGGTTCATTTTCTTTCTTATACCTTCGATGCTGGGATGTCCCTGTTGAGCCTTCTTAATTTGTTCCACTAGGGTGGATCGTATCTCTAGATTTGATACGGTGCCCTCAGAGACTAACACCATGTTGAGCCTAGCGAACTCTTGCTGAAACTCAGGCCTCAAGTTTTGCGGACCGTCGTTGTCCGGGCTGGGGTTTCGACTAAGGGCATCGGCCACTACATTCGCTTTCCCTGGATGGTAGTTAATACCGACATCATAGTCCTTGACCAATTCTAACCAGCGTCGTTGGCGTAAGTTTAGCTCTGGTTGAGTGAAAATATATTTGAGGCTCTTATGGTCCGTATATATTTCACAGCGATTTCCCAACAGAAAGTGCCTCCACTCCTTGAGTGCATGTATGACTGCTGCTAGCTCCAAGTCATGTGTTGGGTAATTTTCCTCATGTTTTCGCAGCTGCCTGGAGGCATACGCGACAACTTTGCCATCGTGCATTAGTACACATCCGAGGCCCTTTCGGGACGCGTCACAATATACTTCAAAACTCTTGTGTATGTCTGGCACGGTTAATACCGGTGCGGTTGTTAGCTTCTTCTTAAGTTCTTGGAAGCTTCTCTCGCATGCTTCCGTCCATACAAATTTCTTGTCCTTTTTGAGCAACTGTGTTATTGGTTTTGCCACAGTGGAGAATCCTTCAATAAATCTTCTGTAATATCCGGCCATTCCCAGGAAACTCCGCACATCTGTCACGTTGGCGGGTGGCTTCCAGTCAAGTATGGCTTTGACTTTCTCTGGGTCTACGGCCACGCCTTCTTGGTTCAATATGTGGCCTAGGAAACCAACTTGTCTTAGCCAAAATTCACACTTGCTAAATTTGGCATACAACTGATGTTTCCTCAATTCTCCCAAAACAATTCTGAGATGCTCAGCATGCTCTTCCGGTGTCCTTGAGTAAACCAGAATATCGTCCATGAACACCACAACAAATTTGTCCATGAATTTCATGAACACTTTGTTCATGAGGTGGACGAAATATGCGGGGGCGTTTGTTAGACCAAAAGGCATCACTGTGAATTCATATAATCCGTATCTGGAGGTGAATGCTGTCTTGGGGATATCTTCTGTCCGTACTTTCTATTGGTGATATCCCGATCTCAAATCAATTTTTGAGAACACCTTGGCTTGTGCGAGCTGGTCAAACAAATCATTTATCCGTGGCATCGGATATTTGTTTTTGATGGTGACCATATTGAGGGCTCGATAGTCTATACACAGTCTCAGTGTCCCATCCTTTTTCTTGGCGAACAACACTGGCGAACCCCATGGTGAGGAGCTGGCTCGAATAAATCCTTTGTCCAATAATTCCTTTATCTGCTTCTTCAACTCCACCAATTTTGAGGGTGCAATCTATAAGGTTTCTTATAGATGGGAGCGGTGCCAGGTGCTAGTTCGATGCTGAATTCTATCTCTCAGTCTGGTGGCATGCCTGGTAGTTTTTCAGGAAATACGTCAGGGAACTCGCATACCACTGGAACTTTTCTCAGTTCTGAAATGTCCACTTTGTTCAGCTTTGGTTGCCGTGACCGTGGCCTTTTTTGAGCTGTAACCTTTATTGTCTTGCCGTGATGGTGAGTGAGAATCACGGTCCGATTGAAACAGTCAATGAATCCTTTGTTGGTGGTTAACCAGTCCATCCCTAAAATGACATCCAGTCCTTTATTTTCCAACACGATGAGATTTGCTTGGAACTGTAGTCCTTCGAATTCAATGATCACTCCTTGGCAGTAACTCTGAGCGATTTGCTTATTCCCGGGGGACTTGATGATCATAGATTTTTCCAAGGGAAGTATCGGAAAACCATGTTGCAAAACAAAACTCTTCGAAACGAACGAATGGGAAGCTCCAGAATCAAACAAAACCGTGGCAGGTACTGTGTTGACAGGGAACGTACCGAGCGATGTCTGGGGCATTCTGCGCTTCTTCCTTGGTCACATGGTTCAGGTGACCCTTCCTGTGGTTGTTGTTGGGATTGAAATTGTTGCGCTTGGGGGCTGGATTGTTTCCACCATTGTTCGGCTTGGGGGCCGAGTTCCTCGGTTTTGGGCACTATTTAGCATAGTGCCCTTCTTCACCACAAGCATAGCAGGTGACCCCTGGACGGTACGTGAACTCCTTGTCCCTGGCATGGAACTGTCTGACGGGCCTTAGATCAGTAGTCGTGGATTTCCTTGCTTCTGTCCTTGGAACCTCAGTCTTGCTTTGGTTGTTGCGAGCGAGGGTCGTCTTGTCCCTTTTCCGCTTATGGATATCCTCCAGGCTGCGGCGCTCATTTTCCAAGGTAATGGCCTTGTCAACCAGAGTTTTAAAATCCGGGAAAGTGTGTACCACCAGTTGGCATCTTAGAGCTGGTGCCAGGCCGTCCAGGAATTTTTCCATCTTCTTGTTCTCTGTCATGTGCTCGTCGTAGGCATAACGAGACAGCTGGGTAAACTGACCGTTGTATTCTATCACTGACATGCCTCTTTGCTTGAGATCGTCAAATTCTCTCTTCTTGATTTTTATGATGCTCCTGGGGATGTGTGCCCCACGAAAGCCTTCCTTGAATTCTTCCCAGGTGGTGTTGTGTTCACTGGGATGCATGTGTAGGAAGTTTTCCCACCATGCTGCAGCTGCTCCAGTAAGGTAGTGTGGTGCATAAAGCACCTTCTCATGGTCTGAACACTGAGCAATAATCAGCTTCCTTTCGATGTCACGAAGCCAATCGTCGGCTTCTAGCGGCCTATCGGTGTGAGCAAACGTTGAAGGGCGAGTCTTCTGTAATTCAGATAACTTGGAATGAGGTTGATAGGGTTCACGGTGGTTTCTCATATTGATGACGTGATTCATCATCTCTTGGTGTTGTTGCTGGCTTTGTTCGAAGAGCCGGCATACTTGAGACAAGGCTGCTTCGCTGTCTTGTTGACTGGACTGTCCCTGTGTGAAGTTGTTGCTAGTCTGTGTTCCATAAACTTCTTCTGGCTGATTGGGCATGGAACGAGTCCACGGACGAGACATTTTTCCAGTCTGGGGGTATTATTTTGCAAAACTCATGAGAAGAACTGTGTGGCACAAAGAAAATCTTGCAAAGGCAAAAACTTAAAAGACCTCAAGATTTTTCAAGAAAGCATAAACGATTTTGCATGGAGGCGAACTGTTTAACCCAAATCTTACACGCGAAAAGCAAACACACGATACAGCACTCAGGATGTGCGTACACAATCCTGACATGTTATTTAGACTAGCATACTCCTCCGGAAAGCAGCGAACACACTAATACAAACTAGCGTACAGATAAAACACATCATACAAGCAGACATAACGCGCGGCTACACGGCGCTCTCAGTCGGAGATGGTGACGATGTCCTTTCCCTTGCCGAGGGCAAGACTCAGCGGTGCAGGGGATTCAACCTCCACCTCCTCTCTAGCTGGCTCCTGGCGCGTAACACTGCGCTGTGGTGATGGCGCGGGAGCGACAGGCGGTAGTGCGGGTGTGGCAGGCGGTGCAGCTCTGACTGGAGTAGGAGCGATGACTCGGTCGAACTCCTCAGTGGTAGGCAGACGGCGAGCAGTGGCCAAAATGGCCGGTGCATAAGAGGCTGAAGACGAGACGAATGTCAGAGGCGGTGCCGTGTGGAGAAACTCCTTCCTGCAGGCAGGACCGCCCCGGACTAAGTCCATGCGGGCAGCCACAAGATCATCCACAAGGTTGTCGAAGGATTCATCCAGAGCCTTGAGGTACTCCACGACCATCTCGATGGCTTCATCTCGCTCTCCCCGATGGCAGGCGAATGCATAGTGACAAGTGTATGGCACATGGCATGGGAGGTAGCGGTAGCGACGAGTCTTCATCATCGGAAGGATGTCCCGAAGACGAGCTATCGCCTCACGGGCAGCCATCTGCATGGCATGCCTCTCCGTAGGCATGGCCGTTCCCACAAAACGGAAGTGGCGAGATGCAGAACGTCCTCCCTTGAATTGCACCACGGCTTGGTGCATAGACACGTCGTCGCTGAGCTTGTGCTGATAAAGCGTGAACTCCGGACGAGTCGCTGGCCCGATCGCGAGCTTGGTGATGGAGACGAGGAGTTTGACAAACCCCTCGGGGACGTTCATGAACACTCGAGTCTCACAGTTGCTACCAGCCATCTACAAAAGTAGGCAAAAATTCTGAGTAGTCATGTCATAAATTTATGATGACCAACAGAAAATAGCTACAATTGCAAAATGCTGAAAAAGCACAAAAGACGCTAATAACCGATTAGCGATCGCACCTAGTGGCTTCCTACAGTCAGCCTAGCTCTGATACCAAGCTTGTCACGACCGGTTTTTCAATAAAATATTTATTGAGAGACCAATCCCTTTTACGGACCAGTAAAGAAGAATTCCTTCTCACTGGTAGACAATATCTTGGTCACAGAAGAAAAATACCTGGAGTACTGAACATAATACAAGGTTGAGCGGAGACTGCTCAACAATTTATTACATGCACACCATTAAAACATAATGGCGGATAGGGTGGCATAACTACTAACTCACGATAACAATGGTGGTGGAAAATATCACTGCGAAGTGGGTGATGTGACTCCTGAAAACTACAGCTCTTCGAGCGTCGGAGTGAGGCTTGAGGAGACTTATTGCGGGTGGCGGAAGCGTATATAATACAAGTGACCAATATCCAGGATCGCACGGGACTGTCTGGGATTCCTCTAGGCGTCGGACTCACTATCAAACTCTTCATCCAAGAGATCGCCTTCGTCAACATCTGGCCAAATCAACAAGCCAGGTGAGTACTATGAAAGTACTCGCAAGACAGTTCGGACATAAGATATAACAAATGTAAACATGAAGCATATGAATAGATTAACAAGTGCGTTCAGACATAGAGATAATGATGCATGGGAAAATAACAGAGAAGTCGGGCGGTAGTCCTCCCGAAATCCCAAAATAAATACTGGGTGCCAAACGAGGGTCTGAATGACTCCTCGAGAGGAAACTGCAAGAATAATAATACCGGTGCCAAACGAGGGTCTGAATGACTCCTCGAGAGGAAACTGCAAGAATAATAATACCGGTGCCAAACGAGGGTCTGAATGACTCCTCGAGAGGAAACTGCAAGAATAATAATGCCGCAGTCGGGCGTCGGGGCGACACGACATAAAGGGCTTATAACAGAAAAAGAAAGACAATGCGTGCCACAGTCGGACGTCTGAGCGACATCACATAAAGGGCTTATATTGAAAGTAAGAGACAAACATGCCACAGTCGGACGTCTGAGCGACATCACATAAAGGGCTTATATTGAAAGTAAGAGGCAAACAACAGGGTTAGTCCATCCACAGGAATAATGTTCAGCCAAGATTTCTACTCTAACTCACTTATCGGAAGGGAGAATATACCACGAGGTTACGACTAGACATGGATACGCTGATCACGATACTTGACCTCGGATACGATGACTCGTAAGGATTTGACTATGCAGAGTTGTACTTTAACCACAGCCAACGGATTTCAGTAGTCACGGGGACTAGTTCCGTTTACGGTGTTTTGGAAGAAACACATCTAACCAGTACACACCCATTCCACATTCCGAAGCCAGGAATCACCCTCGGCAACGTTCAAGAAAAACCTTGAGACGGGGAGGCTACAACCTCGCGTAGCATGGGATCAAATTTCTATACGCGCGCTCTAAGGGGTGCCCCCCTCTCGGTCCCAACCGGAAACACCCATGCCCCCTGACCGGATGACTGGCTTTAATCCAGGGCCATGGAACCATCATCCCGGCCTCTCTGTTTGGTGTGTACACGGAAAGAGGTTACCAACTTACTAAACCGCATTCTGGCAGAAAACAAGTGGTAGCACGGAAGGGGGAAGAACGATAACGTGACTCCGTCCACGTTAACGTCGGATGACGCAAGGCTGGCATGCTACAACAGTACCACCTTGCTGCCCTTCATGTCACCACATGATTAGGCCATCTCTCATCAGAGATCATCGCAACTTTGGAACACACGGGTAGTTGCCTCACAAGCAACGAGATACTCACCGATACTCATATGACACGCACAACCTTTCACACAAACATGCAAAACACCTATCATATCAAAGGTTCAAACATGCTTGCCTGGTTCGGAAAAGTCGAAGTCTAGCTCGGCGAAGTTCGCAGCTCCGTCACCTCTTCCGGAACCTACGGTATAGCGAAAAGGCATACTAACGTGAAAACCAACGCGTGCATAAAAGTTGTTCCAAATTTTTTCCAAATAAATCCCATAAAAACTAGATAAAATTATAAGATTGTCAGAAAAAGAATCACACAAAAATCACTTTTTATCAAAAAGTTATAAGGGTTTCTGTCCAGGGACTTATCTGTAATGAAACAGAGAAGTTCCAGGAACTTAACTGAGAAAACAGAAAACGCTTCGGAAAGAAACGCGCCAGCTCAAAGAGAAAACGTATTTGCCCGAAGGCGCCAACAGAAAATGTTTCGAGGGAGAAGAGAATAGAGGCTGACAGGGGGGAAAGGTCCACATGTCAGGTTTAAAAAGTTTGCCGGCGCCCGAAGACTGCGGTGGTCGCCGGCGTCGAACCACGGCGAGACAGGGAGATCGGAGTGTACCAAGAGCTTCAGCGTGTCCTTCTGCATCGGTGGGTGGTGGACTCGACCGACGGAGAGCATCACGTCGACGGCGACACTTTCTCCGGCGGACGGCGGCTCGGGTGATGGTGGAGAACTACGGTGGGTGCTGCAAGCTCCGAATTGAAGCGCGGGTCAGAAGGAGGGATGCACTAGAGAGCTACTGGCAAGAGATGGGAGGCAGAGGTGCATGCACGGGAGCGAATCAAGCTGGATCCCGTGGCGGGTCGCGGCGGTCGGAGTCGGGGAAGAAAGCTCCCTCGGGGCTCTTCCAGTGGCTTGGTGTGGTCTAGGTGGAGTGCAGAGGTGGTGTGGGTTCGAGTTGAAGCTCGGGGCCTCTATTTATAGGCGGATCGAGGGGGTGGCCGTGAACGGGGTTGCTCCGGCGAGCAATTACGGCGAGGCAGTGTCTTGGCAGGGAGCTTAAGTGGCCAGGCAGCATCAGTGAGGTGTACTGGTGCCGTTCCCCCGCTAATCCCGGTCGGTCTTGGCGTAATGGCGTCGGTCCACGGTGGGGTGGCCGCACGGGCACGATGGCGGCAGAGAGCGTGCTCCGCGCCCAGCGGTTCACGATGAGGGTGGCAGCGCGCACTGGGGAGTGGGTGGCCACGCGGCGGCCTCCGGTGGCTTCGGCGGCGCTGTGTGGCGCCGTCTACGCTGCGCCCCTCTCTGGCGGCCGCAAAGCCGCCGCTGCCGTCGGTCACGGGGCTGCGCACCTCCTCCTGCTCGTCGCCGACGTCCGCAAGGTTCCAGGGGATCGTGCGGCACAGGAACAAGGTGGAGGGGACGGGGAGCAAGGCGACACCGGGGCACTGGCGAGATTGAGATCGAACACTGAAGAAAACGACAACAACACTGAACTGTTCTCTGAATTTGAGTGAACCTGATTTTGACAATGCTCTGCAGGTGTTCGACAGAATGATTTGGCAAGGAGAAATTTTTTCCTGGGGCTGGGACTTGGTGAGGTGACCTCTCAATGCACCCAGGGGTTGCCTGATTTTTCTCAGAATTTATGGAGAAGGATTTGATTGAATTTCATCAAATTTGGCAAAACTGGTCCAAACTTGCAGCAAGTATAGTTTGAAAAATTTGAACTGAAGACCAGTGGATCTTCATGGATCTTGGTTGAGGGTTCAAAGGACTAGGAAGGGAAATTGGTTTGGGGGCAAAAATCAAAACAGAAATGGTAGCTCCTTTGTAAATCTCCAAGGGCTAGAATAGAAGGCAGAAATTGTTTTGATAAGATTTAAATGGAAAATAAATATACGGGGAGGTTCAACTTGCTGAATTTGATGAAAATCATGATCCAAAGATGAGGAAAGGTTTAGGAGAGTGGATTTGCACTAAGGTCATGGCATGAGAGATTTGTTGAAAGGGGCAAGGAATCATTTCAAAAGCCATAGGGCATTTTCAAAGGAATTTTCAAAAGGCATTTTTACCAAGTGAAAAGCATTTTGGTTTGAGTCCAAATAAAAAGAAATAACCTCCAAGACCAACATCAAGTCTTGGGTGAATTCCAAATAAAACCCTTGCCAAAAAAATATTTTGAAAGGGAGGGTTCTTTTGAAGAAAAATTTAAAACACCTCCCTCAAGTCAAATAAAATTTTTGAAAAGGCCGAATAAAATTTTGGGTGTCACAGTTTTTAATGCTGGTCTTTTGTTAGAGCAATGTTTAGGTCAACTGGCTCTGTGTAATTACTAAAATTGCTCGATTCAGTAAGTGTCGTCTGTTTGTTGTACGCTCTTTTGTGTGCCCAAATTAGCAAGCGATGTTAAATTATGCAATGACGTACCCGGGGAAATTTCCATGAAAATTTGAATTATCATACTCATCCCATGCGGGTAAAGCAGAAGAATCGTTTGCAATGCACACAATCGTTCAAAGTGAATAGTCCGGCGGCACCGCGCGCAAAGGTTCCCTCCACATTTCCAAAATTTTGGCCTACCGCCAAAATATCTACCCCCGCCACCTTCCCCACCCCTTTTCTCCCCGACCAAAAGTCACATTTCCCCTGTTTCCTCCTTCCTTCCTTCCTTCCTTGCTAAGCTATAGCCGCTTCCTCGCTCTCGCCGTCTTGCATCCTACCGCCGAGGTCGCCATGGTCCTCTTCAACGACCTCTCCAGCGGTTCCTCCTCCAGCGACTACTCCTTCACCACCCGGGCATGCCTCTCTTCTCTCTCTCGGGCTATGATTTGGAATGAAGGATTTTTACCCGGCGGTCGATTTGAGTCATTTCTTCCTCTTGTAGCTCCCTAGGACCATCAGTGGCAACGAATAGAGCGGGGTGGCTGAAGATCTGTCTGCTCGTTGTCACCATCAATCTCAATGCGTGAAGCTAGTTGCGTTTGATTCTTTGGACAGTGGGAGGAAGTTTCTGGCATGTGCAGAGAAGGTTAGACCCTCTTTCGTTGTTACAAATCATTTGTTAGATGTGATTCAGACACTATCACGGTCCCAACCCATTCATACCACACCTTCAACCAAACGCATCCTAAGACAGTGTCACAGTTTGTACCTTGTATCTTAAATTGTTGCCATCTCATCAGCGGTGCCATTAGGAAATTATTTGGCATCGCTTCAGCAGTTTGTGCAACCAACTTTGGTCCACACACTCGAGCAGCCAAGCAGTAAAATACTAAATCTTTATGGCACGAAGGAACTGGGCATCGGAGCAACTACGTGCTCCGGAATCCGGGTCCCTGATTTTTTTCCGCTGCATCGGCTCGCCAGTGCAGGACGGTGCGAGATGTAGCAACAATTGTCTTTACCCCAGTTTTGGCATACATAGTGGACGGCCTTAGTGCTATTAGTTCTATGTTACTAAATTTGTGCATGTACACACCTTTTAGTATCAATTTGATGTCATCCAAACACTGTCGCTATGTTGTTGCACTTATATTTACCTTCCTCATAAAATGTTCAATTTGTTATTTATTGTACATGAGTAAGAACTTGTAGCGTCGTTGTAGTTAATTATAGCTTCTGATGTTCTAGAATTTGGTTGTTGTCTCAGTACCAATTATTTCATTTGCACATTGATCTTTTTGAGAAGATATGTCATAATTAACATGTTTCTTCAGTTTTTCAAAATAAGCATTGGTGATTTTCTGTGTTGCTATAAACCCATTTCCCCTATAATTGTTACTGATCTAGTTCTAAATATTGTAGGTTGAATGGAAGTGTGCTTACTTGGAGTGGGTTGATCAAGAGTGGCCACAGTCTTTGAAGAAGTTCCTAGTGAAGCTCTGGAGCATGTATGAGGAAGAGAACACACATAGGCTTAGAGAAAGTCTTGTCAACACTGAAGCATATTTCAAGATGCGGGATAAAAATTTGAAGGTGGAGAATGAGCTCAGATTTTTTAAACCAGACTTTGCTAAGATGGTGTTTGCGAAGGAGGAGGCACTTTCCCAGTTGGCCCGTGCAAAATGGGTTCTTACTGAACTGAAAGCAGAGGTGGATAAGACGAGCCTGGATGATCTCGATTAGGGAAATGAATATATTGTTCTTATGAAGTTGAACTAGCTATATGTTGTACGGTGCTGTTTTCATGTAGCTACCGTACTATGATGTTATAATATATTTATGTGCCTGATATGAAATTGGTAAATAGTTGTTCGATAAGAAATGTGAATTTTTGTAATACTGGAATTATTAATTGTATACTAATAAACCTGCTAAATGTGTCATGGACCTTTGCAAACGGTTCTAGCAGTAAAAGCTCTTGAGATGGATAGCCCAATGCCACACAGTTTTCTTCATCAAATCGTGTGTGATATGGTTGATAAAAGCAAACGGTTAACCAAGGCAGACCGTGTGTGATAGTTACACCTTTCACACACGAGCCTACACATAAAACTGTGTGGGATGTACGTCCGAACGGACACGTTTTCCCTGGATTGACTGTGTGGGATGTACATAAGAACGAAAACGTATTCCTTGGATTGATTGTGTGTGATATACATACGAACGGAAATGATTTTCTGGGATTCAACGTGTGGGATGTACATACCTACGAAAATGATTTTCTCGGATTATCGTGTGGGATGTACATACCTACGGAAATGATTGGGTTTTGATGCCTCGCCCGATCGCACACAGCCCCAGCCTGGGTCCCAGGAGGGCCTATCCCCGACGATTTCTGGGTCGTGTGGGAAGGACACCCTATCACACACACTCACTTGGCGACGGTTCCAAATGCCGTCGCGGAAAGGGGTTAAAAACCGTTTGTTTAGGACTGACGCGCACCAGTTGATGTATTCGCTTCCTTATCTTTTCTTTTTCTCGGCTTGGTAGAGATGTCCTTCACATAGAAAACCTGCGCCACATCATTGGCTAGGACGAATGGTTCATCTGCGTACGCAAGATTGTTGAGATCCACTGTTGTCATTCCGTACTGCGGGTCTTCCGTTACCCCGCCTTGTGTCATATTGACCCATTTGGACCGAAACAAATGGACCTTCAAACCACATCCATAGTCAAGTTCCCATATGCCCTCTATGTAACCATAATATGTGTCCTTTCCCGTCTTGGTTGCTGCATCAAAGCGGACACCACTATTTTGGTTGGTGCTCGTCTTATCTTGGGCGATCGTGTAAAATGTATGCCCATTTATCTCGTACCCTTTGAAAGGCATTATAGTCAAAGATGGTAACTGGGACAGCAAGTGCAGGTCATCTTCAATAGCGGCGTCATGCATGACACGTGTCTGCAACCAACCGGCGAAAGTCCCCATTTGTTCACGTGTAATCCAGTCGTCAGACTGCTCCGGGTGTTTGGAGCGTAGAAAATTCTTGTGTTCCTCCATATATGGAGCCACCAAGGCGGAATTCTGTAGAACTGTTTAGTGTGCTTGAGTGAGAGAATGCCCATCCATACATATTATTTGATCCGCTCCTAGCGTGCCTTTTCCATCCAGTCTGCCATTATGCCGCGATTCAGGAACACCAATCGGCTTAAGGTCAGGAATAAAGTCAATACAAAACTCAATTACCTCCTCATTTTCATGGCCCTTGGAAATGCTTCCTTCTGGCCTAGCACGGTTATAAACATATTTCTTTAAGACTCCCATGAACCTCTCAAAGGGGAACATATTGTGTAGAAATACAGGACCCAAAATGTTAATCTCTTCGCATAGGTGAACTAGGACGTGCATCATGATGTTGAAGAAGGATGGTGGGAACACCAACTCGAAACTGACAGGACATTGCACCAAATCATTCTCTAACCTTGGTATGATTTCTGGATCGATTACCTTCTGAGAGATTGCATTGAGGAATGCACATAGCTTCACAATGGCTAATCGAACGTTTTCCGGGAGAAGCCCCCTCAATGCAGCCAGAAGCAGTTGTGTCATAATCACATGGCAGTAATGAGACATTAGGTTCTGGAACTTTTTCTCTGCCATATTTATTATTCCCTTTATATTCGACAAGAAGCCAGATGGTACCTTCATACTGAGAAGGCATTCAAAGAAGATTTCCTTCTCTTCTTTGGTAAGACCATAGCTGGCATGACCCTGATGTATGCCGTCTTTTCCGTGCATACGTTGCTGGTCCTCCCGTGCCTCCGGTGTATCTTTTGTCTTCCCATACACGCCCAAGAAGCCAAGCAGGGTCACGCAAAGATTCTTCGTCACGTGCATCACGTCGATTGCGTAGCGGACCTCTAGGTCTTTCCAATAGGGCAGGTCCCAAAATATAGATTCCTTCTTCCACATGGGTGCGCGTCCGTCAGCGTCATTCGGAACAGGTTGTCCGCCAGGACCCTTTCCAAAGATTACCTTCAAATCCTTGACCATATCATGTACATCAGCACCAGTACGGTGGCGAGGCTTCGTCTAGTGATCCGCCTCACCTTTGAAATTCTTGCCTTTCTTTCTTACGGGATGAATGCTCGGAAGAAATCGATGATGTCCCAGGTACACATTCCTCCTACAATTATCCAAATATATACTGTCGGTATCATCCAAACAGCGCGTGCATGCGTGGTATCCCTTGTTTGTTTGTCCTGAAAGGTTACTGAGAGCAGGCCAATCATTGATAGTGACGAACAGCAATGCCTTTAGGTCAAATTCTTCCTGTCCGTGCTCATCCCACGCACGTACACCTTTTCCATTCCACAGCTGTAAGAGTTCTTCAACTAATGGCCTTAGGTACACATCAATGTCGTTGCCGGGTTGCTTAATTAGGGCCTTGGATGAGCACTGGCATCATAATGAACTTCTGCTTCATGCACAACCAAGGAGGACGATTATACATACATAGAGTCACATGCCAGGTGCAATGGTTGCTGCTCTGCTCCCCAAAAGGATTAATGCCATCTGTGCTTAGACCACACCGTATGCTCCTTGCATCACCTGCAAAGTCCTCCCTGTACTTTCTCTCGATTATTCTCCACTGCGACCCGTCAACGGGTACTCTCAGTTTCCCATCTTTCTTACAGTCTTCTCTGTGCCATCGCATCGCCTTGGCATGCTCTTTGTTTTGGAACAAACGTTTCAACCGTGGTATTATAGGAGCATACCACATCACCTTGGCAGGAATCTTCTTCCTGGGGCGCTCGCCCTCGACATCACCAGGGTCATCGCGGCTGATCTTATAGCGCAATGCACCACATACTGGGCACGCGTTCAAATCCTCGTACTCACCGCGGTAGAGGATGCAGTCATTAAGGCATGCATGTATCTTCTGCACCTCTAACCCTAGAGGGCAGACAACCTTCTTTGCTTCGTACGTACTCTCGGGCAATTCGTTGTCCTTTGGAAGCATCTTCTTTAACATTACCAACAACTTTCCAAATCCCTTGTCAGACACACCATTCTCTGCCTTCCATTGCAGCAATTCCAGTGTGGTGCCCAGTTTTTTCTAGTTAGCTTTGCAATTCGGGTACAACAATTTCTTGTGATCGTCTAACATGTGTGCAACTTCTTCTTCTCCTTTTCACTTGCACAGTTTCTCTTTGCATCGGCAATGGCCCGACCTAGATCATCAACGGGCTCATCTGATGCCTCTTCTTCAGCTTCTTCCCGCATTGCCGGCTCAACTTCTTCCCCCATTGTTGTATCATTGTATTCAGGGAACCCATGGCCAGGATAGCTATCGTCGCCCTCTTCTTCTTCATTGTCTTCCATCATAACGCCTCTTTCTCCGTGCTTGGTCCAAACATTATAGTTGGGCATGAAACCGGACTCAAACAGGTGGACGTGAATGGTTCTTGACTTAGAGTAATTGTGATCATTATTACAGCCAGCACATGGACAAGGCATAAAACCATCCGCCCGCTTATTTGCCTCAGCCGCAAGCAGAAAAGTATGCACGCCATCAATGAACTGGGGAGAGCATCGGTCATCGTACATCTATTGCCGGCTCATCTTCATTACACAACACCGAATAGACCAAATTAATACACGTTCATACATAAAGTTCATACAACACTTAAATGCAACATACAAATAACTCTCTACCTGAAGCATTTAAATGCAACAACAAATGCGACCAAGATCACAACTAAGGTAACAATTGATCCAACAGCATAACGATACCAAGCCTCACTATCAATGGAATATTTTCTAATCTTTCTAATCTTCAAGCGCATTTTCTCCATCTTGATCTTTTGACCATCGACGACATCAGCAACATGCAACTCCAATTCCATCTTCTCCCCCTCAATTATTTTCAATTTTTCTTTCAAATACTCGTTTTCTCTTTCAACTAAATTTAACCTCTCAACAATAGGGTCGGTTGGAATTTCCAGTTCACATACCTCCTAGATAAAAATATCTATCTCAACTTGATGGGCTTAATTTGCCATAAACACGAAATGCAACAAATAGTTATGAAAGAGAATATACCACATCCGAATCATAACCTGGACGAGGGCCGACGGGGACGGATATCAAAACGATGGCACTATTTATAACAAACAACGTACGGGTAAGATAATTATACGAGTAACTATATATCTAAATCAAACAAACATGAATTCTTTATATAAAAAAGATAAGAGCAAGAGGCTCACCACAAGGTGGTGCCGGCGACGGGACGGTGCAGGCGATCGACGGTGGTTACGACGGAGACGGGAAGGCACTAAGTAAACCACACCTACATATGCAATCTAAGTGTTATTTTGACCTCAAATTGCATATAAATCAAATACTACCACATATAATTCTTCCCAAATTACTAAAACCCACAAATTAATCACTATATAAAGCATTGCAAGAGCTAATCTAGCAATGAGAGATGAAAGGACAAAGTTGCTAACCTTTGTGACCACTTGAATGGATGGGGGCCTTCAAATCTTGACAAAATTTGGGCAAAATGTGTGATGAGCTCGAGGAAGAGGGGAAGAACAGAGAGGAGAGGGGAAAGGGGTAAGAACAGAGTGATCTCGATCGCGGGTGGATGAAGGTTTTATATAGGAATACCTTTAGTCCCGGTTTGTGCCCTGAACCGGGACTAAAGGTCAGCCTGTACTACCGGTTCGTGCCACGAACCGGGACTAAAGGTGTTGGTGGGTGAGGGAGTCCTGGACTAAGGGGTCCTCAGGCGTCCGGCCTTTTAGCAATGGGCCAGACTGATGGGCTGTGAAGATACAAAGACCGAAGACTTTACCCGCGTCCGGATGGGACTCTCCTTGGCGTGGAAGGCAAGCTTGGCGATGAAATATGTAGATTCCTTTCTTTGTAACCGACCTTGTGTAACCCCAGGTCCTCCCGGTGTCTATATAAACCGGAGGACTTAGTCCGGAGGTGAGAGATAACCATAGTCATACAGGCTAGACTTCTAGGGTTTAGCCATTACGATGTCGTGGTAGATCAACTCTTGTAATACTCATATTCATCAAGATCAATCAATTAGGAAGTAGGGTATTACCTCCATAGAGAGGACCCGAACCTGGGTAAACATTGTGTCCCCCGTCTCCTGTTACCATCATCCTTAGACGCACAGTTCGGGACCCCCTACCCGAGATCCGCAGGTTTTGACACCGACATTGGTGCTTTCAGTGAGAGTTGCACTGTGACGTCGATGATAGGATCGATGGCTCGCCTTCTTCTCAAGGACAATATCACCTCCGGAGGAGCACTGGCCCCAGGCCAAACCCTCCGGCTGGGCGGCTTTACCATGACCGCCTGTTCGGCTGTTGAGCCAAAGGTGACCTCCCGGGTCATCGAAAATCCCCTTCGTATCGACTCCGGACACTCCAAGCAGATGGATCCAGCGGAGCTCTTGCCTTTAAACGATCTCCTCGACCGCATCACTGCCCTGGGGGTCACTATAGACTATGATCGAATTGGGCTTAAACCCGATCAGAGAGAAATTAAATCTCCGCCGATCACCCACTAGATAGCGGTAGTCGAGGAGCGAGACGAAAACTCTACCTCCGTACTAAGGACGGACTATGTCCGGATCTCCGATCTCAAAGAACCGGACGCCCACCTGCAAGGAGAAGCATCCTACCCTCCGAACATAGAATTGGACGGCGGGCCCAAGAAATCAGTGGATATCCCGGAGCCCGATCTGTTAAATTTGGACTACCTTCAGATTCCGGATCCAAAATTGGGTCAAGGTTCGGTTTTAAAACCACCCACCCACCCAAATATAAGCGCTCTCATGAGCATACAACTGGAGTCTCAGGAAACGGTCCACCACTTCTGGGCCAGATTTCTTCTTGTCAAAGACAAGATTAATGATTGCCGTGACGAGGAAGCAATCTCGGCGTTCCGAAACAATTGCATGGACGAAGGAATCCTCAATGCCATCAACCGCCGTCGCATATTACACTTTGCTGACCTAGCAACTATCGTATAGAAGTACAGCGCAATGGAAAGCGCCTGGAAAACTGAGGCAGCCCGTTGGGAACCGTCGGTCCACACTCAACCCCCCGTTTAGGCGAAAAGGGTGCACCCTCGTGGCACGCCCGTCCCAATAGTAAAGAAATACAAATCCACTACGGGGCACGGAACCGTTCTGGAAGGATGGCTCGATGGGCCATGCAAAATACACGCAACACCGGATAACATACCAACCCACAACCTTAGAGCATGTTGGATACTCCGGCAAGTGGCCAAGAGCGGCGAAGATATCCTCACCAAGAATACACCAGAACAACACCCCCCCAGAAGACGACGACTCAAAAGTACTGACGGTCTTCGAGCCATTCGCTTCAAACAATAGGAGCAAAAGGGCACTCCGCGAACTCGCTGAAGTCGGCCAAATAACAGCAATAAACCCTTGCAACGACATGGCTATAACTTTTAATGCCAGTGACGAACCAAAACATAGAGTAGTCCGAGTACCAGCCGCCTTGGTTCTCAGTCCAATTGTGGACAACTTTCAGCTCACCAAGGTTCTCATGGATGGCGGCAGCGGACTAAACCTCATCTATGAGGATACACTCCACAAGATGGAAATAGACAGGAGCCGCATCAAGCAAAGCAGCACGTCCTTCCGAGGAATCATCCCCAGTCGGGAGGCGCAGTGTGCGGGAAAAATCACACTTGACGTGGTATTCGGCACACCGGAGAACTATCGGTCCGAAGAAATAACCTTCCAAGTGGCCCCTTTCAACAGCGGATATCACGCCCTGCTGGGGCGAGACGCTTTTACACGCTTCCAAGCTATACCTCACTATGGGTACATGAAGCTCAAGATGCCCGGGCCCAACGGCATAATCACTCTTATCAGTGATCCGGACATAGCACTCCGCGCCGAAAACAAAACCGCATCCCTGTCCCTCGAGGCATTATCTGAAGCCCTCACGGCCGAAGAACTAACCGCATTGCGTTCTACGGTGGATAGGGACAACGTGATCCTAGACAAACGACCCAAGTCCACCTCCTTCAAACCAGCAGAAGAAATAGTCAAATTCCAAGTCCATCCAACGGACCCCAACAAGTCAGCATCTATTGGGGCACAACTCGACCCAACGGTCGATGCCGTGCTATGAAAGTTCCTGTGCGAGAATTGGGACATATTCGCCTGGCACCCTTTTGACATGCCATGAATCCCACGCAGGCTAGCCGAACACAGCCTCAATATCCTTAAGGGATATGTCGGGGGTTGGGTGCGACATACGCCAATGGATGGCTTATCATGGTGGGAGCGAGTAGAACGTCGCCGGTGCCTGGAAGCGGGATAAGGTGTAGACACGAACGCCGGCGCACTTTACCCAGGTTCGGGGCTCTCCTAGGAGATAACACCCCTAGTCCTGCTCTACGGGGTCTCCGCATGATCACTAAGGCACTAGTGTGTACAATGGTGCTCCTCGAGGTGTTTGCTAGAGGTGGAAGAAAGCAAGGCTAGCTCTCTCCTTTCTCTATGGGTTGGTCTAGTTCTAACAGGTTGGGAACCCTTTGCATGGGTGCCCTGGGGGGTTTATATAGGCCTACCCCCCAGGGGTACAATAGTAATCCGGCCGGGTGTAGGACCCGGCTGTCAGTCTCAGGTGGCCGGCTTCTCCGCCGCCTGGTGGGCCCCGCCGACTGGTCTTGTACGGAGCCGACAGGCCGCCTCCGCCGCTCGCGGGTCTTGTCGGCAGCTAATCACTGTAGCCGTGATGCTAATGACGCCGGCTCTGTCAGGGGAGCGTGGCTACAGCCCCGCCGCCTGGCGGGCGATTACTGTAGCCACTTCGTGTCTTGTCTGGTTGATGGCGAGTGGGCCCCGAGGAAGGGGCGGGCCGACTGCTGGGGGCTGTCCTCCCTCGGATCTGACTGGTGGGGCTTTAGCCGTCTTCCGGGCTCTCGCTGATCGGCGGGGCCCATCGTCCTTGGGCCGTACGGACAGGCCGTCGTGGGAGCAGGGCTCTGCCTGCTTATGGTGACGTCAGGGGTGGAGTGGCAACCGTGTCGTGCCGGGTGGAGATCTCCGCTGGTACGGTGCACTGTGGCCACGCCCATCCATGGATTTGGGAGGGATGGGCTACACCGTAGCCACTCCCTGTCTTGTCTTTCTTGATGAGGGTGCAGGCTTCGTTGGCGCCACGGGCCGACTACTAGGGGCTGGCATCTCTGGAAGGCGCCCACTAGGAGTCGGCTTGTCTTGATGCCGGCTTCTGGAACTTGGCCGTCTACGGGCAGCCGGCTATTCCTTCAGCCGGCCACCAGAAGGCGACACCTCGCCTTGATGCCTCGAGGGGCGTTGCCAGCCCCGTTGTCTTTAAAGGCTCAGGGGCTCGGGTTAGCCTACCCGTGGCCCATTACTCCGACAGTAGTCCCCGAAGCTGGTGAGGCGCCGCGGCTAAGTAGTCGAGGAGCCTCAGCAGTTTCTTTCTCTGAGGGCTTGAGGTGGAGCTTCGTCCAACTTCTGCCGAGCCGACTGGCGGGAGTCGGCCTCGTCCAGTCTGACATATCCAAATTTCCAATGCGACGACGGGAACCAAGTGGCGTGCTTACTAAGCCTCCAGGCTGCCGCTCGCTGTGGGCATGTCACGTGGCATCGAGCGGCCGGGCCAGTCTGCCAGCCCATGCTCGTGATGGGACACGCCTGCTGGCGGGGCCCGCCACTACCAGGCCTCGGCACGCGAGCGGATCCGCTGCGGCCGAGGTGGGCGGTTGAGTTTTTCCACGGAGTTACTGCACGCACTAACTCGCGCGATAAACATGGGGGCGTGGGGTCATGGGCGCAGAAAATCCCACGATCGCCCCTCGGCTTCGCAGCCCGTAGGCCTATAAGTAGGGGGAGGAGGGCGAGCGGCGGAGCACGCGCGCCCCTCCGCCCCATTCTTTCCTCCTTCTTCCTCTCGCCGTAGCGCCTCCAAGCCACGCTGAGAGCTGCAGCGGTTCGCCTCCGATGAGCTCATCTTCCAACCCCACGACCCCATGCCGCGCTCCGGAGCATGGGACGGCTCTGAGGTTCATGACGACCACATCGACTTTCTCCGCCAGACACGGCGGCTGTCTGGCAAGGACTACGTGAAAGTCCGCCTCGCGCTGGAGAGGGAGATCGAGCCGGCGCCGGAGGAGGGCGAGCGGGTCGTCTTCTGCTCGCACTGCCTGCGCGGCCTCGGCCTGCCGGCGAGCAGCTTCTTTCGGTCCTTCCTCGAGTTCTACGGTCTTCAGCCCACCACCTCACCCCGAACACGGTGGTGCTGCTGTCCGCCTTCGTCATGTTGTGCGAAGGCTTCCTCGGCGTCCTCCCCACCATCGAGCTTTGGGGGGAGTTCTTCTACACCAAGCTCGGCACCCTCGTCGTAGGCGTGCCGGCTCAATGCGGCGCTTTTATTGCGGTGCGGAGGTGTCAGAGGAAATGGCCACGGGTAGCCTAACCGACTGCCCCTGGTTCTTCTGAAAAAATTATCAGGCCTTCAGGCCTCCAAGCACTCCGAGCATTGGGCCGCCTTCCCTGGCCGGCTACCACTAAAGCTGGCTCCCGGAAGGCGACCCAGCCTCACCGACTCCTCCCCAGGGCGACTACGGGGTGATCGACTCCAAGAAGCCGGCCAAGAAGGACGCCGACTCCTAGGAGCCGGCCAAGACCACAACCACTCCTACATAACGGCGACGTAACGGGGTGTGGCCACCATGCGGCCCACGACCCCCGAAGCCCGAGGCGGGCATGGCTACAGGAGGCCGTACGGGAGGGACGTCTCCCGTGCGGCTCTGCACTGTAGCCACGCTAGCCTCGACGTCATCCACGACCCACTCCTGTACGGCCCAAGGACTGCGGGCCCCTTCAGCCAGAGAGAGGCGTGAAGGCGGCTCGGCTTTTCCTAGTCGGCCAAGAGTATAGCCGGCCTCCAGAAGCCGGCTACTCTCTTCCTCGAAGCAGGAGCCCCATTAAGGAGACAAGACGAGGTGAGGCTACAGTGATAGCCCCCGAGGCAGCCCACTGTAGCCACGCTCACCTCGACAAAGCCCTCATCATCAGAGGCGCGGCTACAGTAAGCGGCCGCCGACAAGACCCTAGGCAGTGGGACCGGCCTGTCGACCAAGTAGCCGGCAGCCGGCGGGACCCACCGGCCGGCGGGACCCAGCAGCCGGCGGAGAAGCCAGCGAGCGTAGACACTGACGGCTGGGACCAGTTCCCAGTCGGATTACCATTGTACCCCCGGGGGGTATGCCTATATAAACCCCCCGGAGCACCCATGCAAAGGGTTCGCTTCTAGGTTCGCACCCACGCATAGCACACACACCATAGATAGAGAGAAGCAAGAGCTAGCCTTGTTCTTCTTCTCCCTTGAACTCAACAGCTCTAGGAGCGATTGTAGCTACCCTTTATTGATCTAGTGATCATGCGGAGACCCCGCAGAGCAGGACTAGGGGTGTTATCTCCTCGGAGAGCCCCGAACCTGGGTAAGATTCGCCGGCGTGCATGTCTTCGCCTCATCCCGTTTCCGGGCACCGGCGACGTTTTATTGGCTCCCACAATGATAAGCCATCCCTTGGCATATGTCGCACCACCCACCCGACATTTGGCGCCCACCGTGGGGCCAGGTGCACCGTCGTCCGGAGACCTGTTCTGGACGGGAACCATCTTCCTCCCCCGCGAGCGCAGCCAGCCTGCTGCGCCCGATGGCGTTTGCCTCGACGCGCTGCAAGGCGTCGACGACGCCTGCGCAACGAGCCGCCTCGCCGATCTGCTCGGCGAGACTCGCATCTCCGATGAGCCTGCGTCCGACGCAGGCACCGACTACCCCGAGAGCCGCCTCGTCAGCCTCCTCGACCAACTTCACGTCTCCAGCGAGCCCGCCGCGGACATGGAGTCGGTCGGCTCCACCGACCCGATGCTCATCGACTCCGACACCGCGTCGCTCGACGCCTACCCCTCCGACGTGGTGGTCTTCGACGACCCCCTCCCTCGAGCTGACAGCGGCAGCAGCGCTGTCACCGAAGTGCTGGTCATCAGCCACGTCTCCAACTCGGGCGAGAACGCCCGCGACGCTCAGCAAGCGGCGATGCACGACCTCTCCGTCCCCATCCCGGCCGATGCCGACGCCGAGACCCTGGAGGCACGCCGCCTTGCCCTCATCGCGGAGGGCAAGAAGATAGCCTCGATGAGACGCCTCACCGAGGCCCACCAGCGCGAAGTCGACCGCGCCGCCTTCGGGATGCCGCCGCCTAGCGGCCCGAGCCGAGCCGGCTTCGTCCAGAAGCGCGGCGCAGCCGTTGCCAGCATGCTGGGCGCAGATCGCCCCGTCTACGCCACCCCGCTCGAGAACCTGCGAGCCGCTCAGGCGGCTGCGGAGGAGCTCAATGGGCTGGGAGCCGATGAGCTCCCTTACATGACAAGATGGATCCAGCAGCTGATCGACGCGGCTGCAGAACGGCACGAAGCCGGCGCCCGAGCTGATAGCCATCCCCCGCGCCGGGAGCACGCCGCGACGTCCTGCTCGCTGACTGCGAGCGGCGTGCGCCAGAAGAAAGACAAGGAGCCGGCTGCCAGCCGCAGCCGGACTCGCATTACCATCGAGCGCGACGCGGATGGCCGCCCTCGAGCTGTAGAGCACCAGGGAAACCTGCCTCCTCCCCCGCCTCGAAGAGAAAGACGGCTCACTGCACCGCCTGTCACCCATCCGACTCTTGGCGACCGACTCGGCCGCCGAGAAGGAGTCGGCGAAAACGAAGCCTGCCACAGGATCGACCGCCTTGCTCGATCCTTGGCGCTAGAAGAAGAAGACGATGTCGGCCCACCATGCTTTGGCCCCCGCATCCGCGACGAGCCCTTTCCCAAAGGGTTCTCGCTCCCCAGAGACACGCCCAAGTACAACGGCTCGGTGAAGCCAGAAGATTGGCTCATCGACTACTCCACAGCCGTCAGCATCACGAACGGCAATCGGCGCGTTGCCGTGAAGTATGTCCCCCTGACGCTGCAGGGCACGGCGCGCACATGGCTCAACAGCCTCAAGCCCTACAGCATCAACAGTTGGCTGGACTTCACCGAAGTTTTCGTCCGCAACTTCACCAGCACCTACAAGCGGCCTCCCAAGCCTCGCCAGCTCTCCCTCTGCGTCCAGGGGCCCAACGAGTCGACCCGTGACTACCTCACGCGATGGGCCGAGCTCCGCAACTCCTGCGAGGGAGTGCACGAGGTCCAGACCATCGAGTACTTCACTGCCGGGTGCCGAGAGGGCACCCTCCTCAAGCACCGACTCCTCTGCGATGAGCCGACTACCCTCGACGAGCTACTAGTCACCGCTGACAAGTATGCCACTGCCGACTCCTCAATGAAGACCGAGCTCCGAGTGGATGCTTCGGGGAAAGTAGTTGCTCCGGCTCCCAAGCAGCCGGCTGGCGACCCTAATCGGCGCCCCGACCAGAACGACCACAAGCGCAAGGGCCCCATGCCGACTTCCTCCAGTCGGCAGGTGGCCATAGTTTTAGACGAGCAGCCCGAAGAGCGGCCCGCTCCCAAGAAGAAGGGTGGCCGGCCGCCCTGGCAGCCGTCTTTCTCCTACGAACAAGCACTCGATGCTCCCTGCAAGTTCCACAGCGGTGCGAAGCCGTCCAACCATACAACACGAAAATGCCACTGGCTCACCCGCATCACCAAGGGCGAAGGGATGGTGCCGCCTCCGCCTCCCGGCCCGCCGCCTCCAGCTCCCCAGCCGCCGCCGGCTCGGCCGGCAGTCGGCGCCATCCAAGACGAGTTCCCCGAAGCGCACGACGCCTACGTCGTCTTCACAAGTGAAGTCGACGACAAGCAAAGCCGACGCCGGCAGCACCAAGAAGTAAACGCAGTCGCCTCTAGCACCGCCGAGTTCATGCACTGGTCGGAAAAGCCCATCAGCTGGAGCCAGGCCGACCACTCAGAGGTGATGCCTTCGCCTGGCTCCTATGCTATGGTCTTGGACGTCACCCTTGCGACGGAGAGGCGAGCTGCCAGATTTTCCCGCGTCCTGATAGACGGCGGAAGCAGTATCAACATACTGTACCACGATACCATGGACAAGCTGAACATCAAAGCGATGCAGCTCATGCCGAGCCGCACCGTCTTCCATGGTATCGTACCCAGCCTATCTTGCTCTCCAATCGGCAAGATCAAGATGGATGTTCTCTTCAGAGACAAAGATCACTTTCGCCGGGAAGCAATATGGTTCGAGGTGGTGGATTTGGAGAGCCCCTATCATGCACTACTTGGCCGACCTGCTTTGGCCAAGTTCATGGCTGTGCCCCACTATGCCTACCTGAAGATGAGGATGCCGAGATCGAAGGGGATCATCACGGTAGCCGGCGACTACAAGAAGTCCATCGAGTGTGCCATGGCCAGCAGCCGGCTGGCCGAGTCCCTCGTGGTGGCAGAAGAGAAGAGAATGTTGGAACGGGTTGTGGCCATGGCCGGCAAGCAGCCGGCCTTGTCCCCCAACCCCAAGGACTGTGATGCGCAGGGATCCTTCCAGCCTGCCAAAGAGACAAAGAAGATACCTCTAGACCCGGTGCACCCGGAGAGGTTCGCCGTGATTGGGGCGAACTTGGACAGTAAATAGGAAGGCGAGCTCGTCGACTTCCTCCGTGAGAATCGAGACATCTTTGCATGGTCCCCAAAGGACATGCTGGGTGTCCCGAAGGATTTCGCCGAGAACAAATTATATGTCCGAGCTGATGCGAAGCCGGTCAAGCAACCCCTCCGCCGACTATCAGAAGAGAAGCGAAGAATCGTGGGAGAAGAGATAGCCCAGCTCCTTGCAGCCGGCTTCATTATGGAAGTGTTCTTTCCAGAATGGCTTGCCAATCCAGTTCTGGTTTTGAAGAAGAATAACAAGTGGCGCATGTGTATAGACTACACAAGTTTGAACAAGGCCTGCCCAAAGGATCCGTTTGCTTTGCCACGGATTGACCAAGTGATAGACTCCACAGCCGGATGCGAGCTGTTGAGTTTTTTGGATGCATACTCAGGGTATCATCAGATCAAGTTGGACCCGGCTGACCGCCTGAAGACTGCCTTCATCACACCCTTTGGAGCTTTCTGCTACCTGACAATGACATTCGGCTTGAGAAATGCTGGTGCCACTTTTCAGCGTTGCATGCAGAAATGTCTCTTGAAACAACTCGGCAGAAATGCCCACGTCTACGTAGACGACATTGTGGTGAAGACAGAGAAGCGCGGTACCTTGCTGGAAGACCTGAAAGAAACATTTGCCAACTTGCGCCGATTCCAGATCAAGCTCAACCCCGAGAAGTGCGTGTTCGGAGTGCCAGCCGGCCAGCCGCTAGGCTTCCTGGTCTCCGAACGCGGCATTGAGTGCAACCCTGTCAAGATCAAGGCCATCGAGAGGATGGAGATTCCCACCAAGCTGCGAGATGTGCAGAAGTTCACTGGCTGCTTAGCCTCCCTGAACCGTTTTATCAGCCGACTAGGAGAGAAGGCTCTCCCTCTGTACCAACTCATGAAGAAGTCCACTCACTTTGAGTGGAATGATCAAGCCGACCAAGCCTTCCATGAGTTGAAGAAAATGTTGACCACTCCGCCTGTCCTGGCCGTGCCGACTGAGAAGGAGCCCATGCTCCTCTACATCGCCGCGACAAGCTGAGTCGTCAGCACCGTTGTTGTGGTCCAGCGCCCGGAGGAAGGCCGAGCCCAGCTGGTCCAGAGGCCGGTCTACTATCTCAGCGAAGTACTGTCCAGCTCAAAGCAAAACTACCCGCACTACCAGAAGATGTGCTACGGGGTGTACTTCGCTGCCAAGAAATTGAAGCCCTACTTCCAAGAGCACCCCATCACGGTCGTGTGCACTGCCCCGCTCGCCGAGATCATAGGCAGCCGGGATGCATCCGGCCGGGTGGCCAAATGGGCCATTGCCTTGGCGCCCTACACGATTTTCTATCAACCCCGCACCGCCATCAAGTCACAAGCATTGGCCGACTTCCTCGTCGACTGGGCCGAGACCCAGTACTTACCGCCGGCTCCCGACTCTACCCATTGGCGGATGCACTTTGACGGGTCCAAGATGCGCACCGGCTTGGGAGCCGGCATTGTCCTCACCTCTCCCAAGGGCGACAAGCTCAAGTACACGCTGCAGATCCACTTCGCCGCCTCCAACAACATGGCCGAGTACGAGGCGCTCGTACATGGGCTCCGGCTAGCCAAAGAGCTTGGCATACGCCGGATCCTGTGCTATGGCGACTCCGACTTAGTGGTCCAACAATCATCTGGCGACTGGGACGCCAAGGACGCGAACATGGCGAGCTACCGTTTCCTCGTCCAGCAGATGAGCGGATACTTCGAAGGGTGCGAGTTCCTTCACGTGCCAAGGGCCGACAACGACCAAGCAGATGCCCTAGCACGGATCGGCTCCACCCGACAAGCCATACCGACTGGCGTCTCCTTCCAGCGCCTCCTCAAGCCGTCCATCAAGCCGTCTCCAGAGTCGGATTCCATCTTCGTACCGCCTGCGCCAGAGACAGCCGGATCCGGCTCAAGAAATCCCGCAGGCGGCACGGGGACTTCGACGACTGCCGCCCCGGGGACTGACGTAGTCGCACCCGGCCCAGGGACTTCAGAACCCGGCCCGGGGACTGCAGCAGTCGGCCCGGTGACTGCAACGACACAAGAAGCGGTGGTCGACTCCAATGCAACACCCAACCCACCCACCCGAGTCATGGTGCCCACATTAACAGCAGAAGAAGTCACAGCCCCCTCATGGGCCCAGCCCATCCTCAAGTTCCTAGTCAGCAGAGAGCTGCCGGCTGATGAGATCTCAGCAAGACTAGTGCAACGACGAGCCGCAGCATACACAATAATCAACAGGGAGCTTGTGAAGCGCAGCGTCACTGGAGTCTTCCAGCGTTGCGTCGAGCCAGAAAAAGGAGCGGCAATCCTCAAAGACATCCACCAAGGCGAATGCGGCCATCACGCCGCCTCAAGATCCCTCGTGGCCAAGGCTTTCCGCCATGGTTTCTTCTGGCCGACTGCCTTGGAGGATGCTAAAGAAATAGTCAAGAGCTGCAGAGGATGTCAAGTCTTCAGTTCCAAACAACACCTGCCGGCTTCTGCCCTCAAGACCATTCCCCTCACCTGGACTTTTTCCGTCTGGGGACTGGACATGGTGGGCCCTTTCAAGACAGCCCGCGGCGGCTTGACACACCTACTCGTTGCGGTGGACAAGTTCACAAAGTGGATTGAAGCCAAGCCAATTAAGAAGCTGAACGGGCCGACTGCCGTGACATTCATCACTGACATCACTACTCGGTACGGCGTGCCGCACAGCATCATCACCGACAACGGCACGAACTTCGCCAAAGGCGCACTGGCACGTTTCTGCGCGACGCAGGGCATCCGACTGGACTTAGCGTCCGTTGCCCACCCGCAATCAAACGGCCAGGTCGAGCGAGCAAATGGACTTATCCTCTCCGGCATCAAGCCCCGACTGGTTGTACCACTGGAGCGATCGGCCGGCTGCTGGCTCAAAGAGCTGCCGGCTGTCCTCTGGAGTCTGCGCACTACACCCAACAAGTCAACCGGCTTCACTCCATTCTTCCTTGTGTACGGTGCCGAGGCTGTCATCCCAACAGACATCGAGTTCGACTCGCCTCGGATCACCATGTACACGGAGGAGGAAGCCAAAGAAGCAAGAGAAGACGGCGTCGACCTACTGGAAGAAGGCCGGCTGTTAGCCCTCAGCCGGTCCGCCATCTACCAGCAAGTCCTGCGCCGCTACTACAACCGCAAGATCAAGCCAAGATCCTTCCAAGAGGGCGACCTTGTGCTCCGGCTGATCCAGCGAACAGCCAGCCAGCACAAGCTCTCGGCCCCTTGGGTAGGCCCCTTCGTCGTCAGCAAGGCACTCGGCAACGACTCCTACTACTTGATCGACGCGCAAAAGCCAAGAGCACGCAAGAGAGACGACTCCGGCAAGGAGTCGGAGCGACCATGGAACGCAAACCTCCTAAGACGATTTTACAGCTGAAAAGCAGTATGTACCACGCTACCCCTTTTGTATTAAGTACAAACCAACAGGCCCCCCGAACAGTACTCGGGGACTGCCTTTTATTTATCTATGAATGACGAGTATCATATCCATGAATGTATTATTACATTTTGAATTCCTGTCCGGCACCGGGTCCGACTAGTCGGCCCGGGGACTGGCCGCCTTGAGCTATATTCAAAGTTCTTCCCGAAGTCAGCAAAGTAGTGCGCCGGCCCCCAAGTTCTCTCTTGTTGAAAGTCGTAGCTCAAAGAACTGACTGTCCGACTAGCAAGAGAGAAGACAGAAAGGACGCCCACACGAAAAACGGCTAAGGAACAACTAACCTATATAGCAAAGAGACGGCCTCCAAATATGCCTGCCGGCTGTCAAAACAGCCGGCTGGCCGGCTTCCTAAAAAACTTAGCTTAAGTCCGGCAAAGCTAAAAGTACTTCCCCCTCCTCAATCGGCCAAGCACTCCCCGGCTACAGATTGCAGAGCAACTGTTTGACTAGGGAGGCGGCAACCAAGGGAGGGCAGCAAAGGAAAAAAGCAGAAGGACAAAAAGCGAAAGTACATGGAAAGACCGATTGCATAACTTATATACATAAAGCCGCCCACAGGCTGGCAACAGACTTGAGTTTGAATACACCCAGTGGGTGGAATTGTGCAGACTTAACCAAACATTGTTCAAAAGTAACAAGACAGGAAAACAAAAGAAAGAAGACTGAGGCGCGACAGGAAGGCCGAGCTGGTCGGTGAAGGCGGCCTCGCCGGCTGAAGGAGTGGCCGCCTAGCTGGTCTCGGCTTGACCACCTCCCGCGGCAGGAGACGAACTCGCACGCGACGTAGTGCTGGAGGCGCGGTCAGGCTGGCCGGCTACTCCGCCAGCCGGCTCGGCGTCTTCACCCTCCTCCTCCTCCTCTTCGCCCTCGTCGCTGGAGTCGATCTCCTCCGCCGAGTCCTCGCCGTACGCCGGCTCCAGGCCGAACCAATCTTCCGGCTGGGCGACTCCGTTGTCGTCCACCTCGGGGGCGAAGGATTTGGTGTCGGTGTAGTCGGCGATCGCTGAAGCCCGCCGAATGATGGCCGGCCGCGCCGGCTCTAGCTCCGTGTCGGCTTGCTGCCGCCAGGTAGCCAGCTGGTCCAGGTTCAGGCCGGGATACCAGGCCTTGGCGAACTCCAGCGCCCGCCTGGCGCTGGAGCGAGCTGCTGACGCCTTCCAAGCCTCGAAGCGGCCGACTGCCACCTCCAGCCAGTCGGCGGTCCGACTGGGGTGCGAGGGACCACTTGGCCGGGCCAGAGGGCGGCCAAGACCTGCGATCCCGCGCGCTGAAGCCGGCGGAGCAGCCTGTGAGCCGGCTGGATGCGAGCCTGGATCGCCAGGAGCTGTTCTTCCAGCGAGCGGCCGGCGGTTGGCGAGATCTCGAAGCCGGCTTGCCTCTTCGCCTGGCGACGGGCTTCGATGGCCTGGTTGGCGGCAGTTGAGTAGCCAGGGAAGTACTCTGCGTGAAGGAGAAAAGAAAAGAAAAACACCGAAATCAGAAAAACAAGCCAAAGTGGCAGATGGCAAGAAAGGACGAAGGGGTAGACGACTTACCGTCAACTAGATCCTCAATCTGGCCATAGCCGGAGACCAGAGTCTGCCTGGCCTCTGCCCAGCCGGCCGCCTCCGTCTTGAACTCGGCCTGGAGGGTGGCTTCGCGATCCTGCGCAGCCTTCAGCGCCGCCTTGTGGCCTTCCTCCTGGTCGGCCAGCTTCTTGACCAGGCGGTCGCGCTCCTGCACCAAGGCGGCGAGCTCCGCGTCCTTGGCACGAAGAGCAGTCTGGGACTCCCCCAGCTGTGCCCTCAGACCGGCGTTGGCCGCTGCAGAGATAGAAGAAGCAGAAGAACAATGAGAAATCATCAAGGAAGATCCGAGCCGACTGCTCAGCAGTCGGCCCGAATCTCGGGGACTACACCCAGTGGGTGCGCTGATGCGCCCCCACATGAGATAAAGATCAAGTCACATACCTCGGCTCTCAGTAAGATCGGCGGTCTTCTGAGTCAGCTCCCGAGCCTAGGTGTTGAAGGCGGCCGCTCGGAGGTTGTGGTAGTCCTGCAAGACGGACAGAAGACCGAAGTGAGAACAAAAGCAGCAAAGACAAAATCTCCAAGAAGTTCCAAGCCGCCTGCTCAGCAGCCGACTCGGAACTCGGGGACTACACCCAGTGGGTGCGCTGACGCGCCCCCACGAGAGAAATCAAGATAAAGAAGATAAATCAAGATCAAGAAAGAACAAGATAGGAATGCTGACCCGGATGGCTGCCTGCGTTGCGAGGAATTCAACGGTGAACTGCCTCAGCGCCGCGGCTTGGCTTTGGAGCCGGGTCCGGACGTCTTGTGCAGCGACGTTCACCACGGCTGTTCCTCCGCCCGGCGTCCACCCCGAGGTAGCGCTGGCCGCCTCCGCGTCTCGGGCCGACGAGCTGGAGCCCACGGCCGGCTGTGGCTCCGACGCAGCCTTCTGCGGCTCCGACGCGGCCTTCCCCGCACGCCGGCTTGGCGGAACCCGGACCGCCACCTCAGCTCCCGCGGCCGGCTCGCCCTCCGCCGACTGTGCGGGCACAGGCTCAGGCTGGCCGCCTTGGGCCGCCCTAGTCGGAGGAGTCGGTCCCGGCGCCTCCCCCAAGTTGATGACGTCGTCGCCGCTTCCTCCCAGCCCCGGCTGGGAACCGCTGGCTCCCCCTGGCGAGGGATCCACGTCCCCTGGCGCCATGGTGCGCAGGGGGGTGACCATCAAAGCATCCCCTGCCGCCGCCTCGGCGAGCGCCTTCGCCGCCTCCTCGTCCCGAGCTGCCTGGGCGGCGGCTGCCCTCCGTGCCTCCGCCTCCCGCACTTCCTGCTCCTCCCGCACCTCCCACGCGTTCCTTGCCGTCACCTCCAGGAGGGCGGCGCGGGGATCTACGCGGCGGGTGGTGCTCCCAGAGCCCCCTGGCGACTCGACGACGGAGCCGGCAGCCGCCCGCTCAAGTGACAGCGGAGCTCTGACCGTTGAAAAAGAAGACGAAGGTTCAAGAACCACCCAAGAAAAGAAAGAAGGAGAGTACATAGAAAGAGAGAACTTACGCCGACACAGTCTGCGGCTGCTTCACCACTTTGCGGAAGCGAGCCGCCTTCGCGGCCGCCTCTTCCCGCCTGGTGGCTGCCGCCCCACCCCTGGGCTTCTTCGTCCGGCTGCCGAACATGCCCTGGGCGGCGCGACGTTTCTGGCCTTTACCCCGAGCAGGCTGCGCGCCGGAGGAGCCTGCACCACGTCCGGATGCCGGCTGGCGGTGCGGGACGGCTTCGGTTTCGTCCTCGTCCGGCCAGTCGTCGAAGGTAGCGGTGAATCCGGAGCCGCCTGCTTCGCCGCCGGCTTGGCCACCGGCCGGCTCGACGGCATCCTCCATATGGACCGCCCCCAGGTCGGGGGTCCTCCTGGTCGTGTTCGGTCCGGTCGGGGACGAAGCGGCGCTCCACGTCTGCCCCGCCGGCCGGCCGAAGCAGAGGACTCTGTCAAAAGAGCAAGCCGACTGAGTTAGAGCCGGCCCAGAGGAACTCGGCGACAAAGCTGAGAGAGAGAGAGAGAGAAAGAGATGAGGGGAGCGTACCATAGGCGGAGGATTGGCACGGCTATATGGCTCCTTGCCGAATTGCCAGTCTTCGGAAAGTTGGCAGTTGGCGAGGTAATTCACCATGTCGGCGGCGTCGTGCTGCGGCATCTCCTTGGTGCACATTCGGCTCGGATCGAGCTGGCCACTCATCTGACAGATCAGATGAGGCCGGCTCTGGAGCAGAAGGACCCGGCGCATGACGAACGCGGCCAGGCGGTCGGGCCCCGTCAGGCCCTCCGACTGGACCATCACCCGCAGGCGGGCGACGGCGGCGTTTCCTGCCTGCCACAGCGTCACGGCCCGGAAGGACCACTGGGGCAGCCTGCCCACCGGTGGGCCGGCTACGTAGGCCGGCAAGTTGAGGTAGTCGCCCCGGGGAGCGATGCTCTGCACGTAGAAGTATGAATTCTGCCACTTCTTCACCGATTGGATCAGCGTGATGATGGGGAATGGGTTGTCGGCGCCTGATCTCCGCGACGCGATGAAGGCGCCGGTCTGAGCCGGCACGCCCCGCACGCGCGTGCCCAGCTTCGACTGGAAGAACTCCCCCCAGAGCTCGAGGGTGGGGAGGACGCCAAGATAACCCTCGCACAGGGTGACGAAGGCCGACAGCAGCACCACCGCGTTGGGGTGAGGTGGTGCGGCTGGAGCTGATAGAATTCCAGCCAGGAGCGGAAGAAGGCGCTCACTGGCAGGCCGAAGCCGCGCAGGAAGTGCGAGCGGAAGACCACCCGCTCGCCCTCCCGCGGCGCCGGCCTGATTTCCATCTCCGGCGCGAGGCGGACCTCCACTTTGTCCGCGCTGGGCAGACGCTGGGTGTCGCGGAGGAAGTCGATGTGGTCGTTATGGACGATGGAGCCGTCCCAATCCCCGCCAAGCTGCTCTACGTGGGGAGGCATAGCGGAAGCTAGCACGGCGGCGGAGGAGCGTGCGGAGGAAGAGCGCGGCGGCGAGGCGCTGTCACGAGAACGAGCAAGGGAAGAAGATGGTGGAAGTAGGAGGAGCGTGCGAGGGCCTGCCGCCCTCCGCCTCCCCCTACTTATAGCCTCACGAGGCCGGACGTGGGGAGGAGACGTGGGATTAACTGCGCCCACTCCCCCCACGTCTCGCGTTTATTACGCATAAGTGCGAGCCGAAACGGCCGCACGGAACGTGCGGGCGGTTTCGGGATACAAAGGATCCGCCCCTGGGCCGGGGCGCGGACGTGGCGGGCCCCCTCCCTGCAGCGACGTCCCGTCACGCGCGTGGGCTGGCAGGCTTTCCGGCCACGTGGCTCGCCGATGGCCCGCGGCCGGCCCGCGGCCAGACACACGTGCCAGCGGGTTCCCGCCCTCCGACTCCAGAAGGTTTCGACTCAGGTGGCGCGCCTGACCAAGGCCGGCTCCCAGCTGCCGGCTTGTCACGATAGGAAGCTGATCGAGCTTCTCAAACCCCACTCTACCTCGAAGCCCAATCAGCTTCGGGGACTACTGTCGGAGGAAATGGCCATGGGTAGCCTAACCGACTGCCCCTGGTTCTTCTGAAAAAATTATCAGGCCTTCGGGCCTCCAAGCACTCCGAGCATTGGGCCGCCTTCCCTGGCCGGCTACCACTAAAGCCGACTCCCGGAAGGTGACCCAGCCTCACCGACTCCTCCCAGGGCGACTACGGGGTGACCGACTCCAAGAAGCCGGCCAAGAAGGACGCCGACTCCTAGGAGCCGGCCAAGACCACAACCACTCCTACATAACGGCGACGTAACGGGGTGTGGCCACCATGCGGCCCACGACCCCCGAAGCCCGAGGCGGGCATGGCTACAGGAGGCCGTACGGGAGGGACGTCTCCCGTGCGGCTCGGCACTGTAGCCACGCTAGCCTCGACGTCATCCACGACCCACTGTTGTACGGCCCAAGGACTGCGGGCCCCTTCAGCCAGAGAGAGGCGTGAAGGCGGCCCGGCTTTTCCTAGTCGGCCAAGAGTATAGCCGGCCTCCAGAAGCCGGCTACTCTCTTCCTCGAAGTAGGAGCCCCATTAAGGAGACAAGACGAGGTGAGGCTACAGTGATAGCCCCCAAGGCAGCCCACTGTAGCCACGCTCACCTCGACAAAGCCCTCATCATCAGAGGCGCGGCTACAGTAAGCGGCCGCCGACAAGACCCTAGGCGGTGGGACCGGCCTGTCGACCAAGTAGCCGGCAGCCGGCGGGACCCAGCAGCCGGCGGAGAAGCCGGCGAGCGTAGACACTGACGGCTGGGACCAGTTCCCAGTCGGATTACCATTGTACCCCCGGGTGGTAGGCCTATATAAACCCCCCGAAGCACCCATGCAAAGGGTTCGCTTCTAGGTTCGCACCCACGCATAGCACACACACCATAGATAGAGAGAAGCAAGAGCTAGCCTTGTTCTTCTTCTCCCTTGAACTCAACAGCTCTAGGAGCGATTGTAGCTACCCTTTATCGATCTAGTGATCATGCGGAGACCCCGCAGAGCACGACTAGGGGTGTTATCTCCTCGGAGAGCCCCGAACCTGGGTAAGATTCGCCGACGTGCATGTCTTCGCCTCATCCCGTTTCCGGGCACCGGCGACGTTTTATTGGCTCCCACAATGATAAGCCATCCCTTGGCATATGTCGCACCAACCACCCGACAGGAGGCCGGCGGCCGAAAATCTGTTTCCTCCCATCCCGCTGATCAAGTCGGTGAAGATGTGGCAGCGGTCGTACTTCTACGTGAAGAGCGTCTTCCCGGAGGGCGACTGGGTCAACTTGCCGGCTTACGCGGCCGGGGTGCCGGCTGGGAGGCAGCCCAACTGGTCGTACCGGGCCAAGACACTGTCGCCTTCTGGAGCCGCAGCCATCGCGCGGCTCCGAGTGTTGACACAGTCGGAGGGCCTGACCGGGCCCGACTTGCTGTCCGTCTTCGTGGCGCGCCGAGTGCTCCTGCTCCAGGGCCAACCTCATACGATCTGTCAGATGAGCGGGCATCGGGACCCAAGCTGGCTGTGCACCAAGGAGATGCCTCACGCAGAGGTAGCTCACATGGTGAACTATCTTGCGAACTGCGAGCTCACGGAGGAGTGGCGGTTTGGCAAGGAGTCGTATTCACGCGCCGACCCCCCTCCCCCCGAGTTCGGCCTGTCCAACCTGACCAATCGGCCTTTGAACAGAGCCCCCTCCTCCAGCCGGCAGCCAGCGCCGCGGGGCCGGAGTGCCAATTCCTCCCCGACCGAGCAGAGAGCGACGTCGACGACCCCGACTTGGGGGCAGCGGCCTTGGAGGAGGACGCCGAGGGAGGAGGTGGCAAAGCGGGCGGCTCGAGGCTCGCAGACAGCCTCGAGGACTGGCCCGACGATGATGCGGGGGAAGTCGCCCCGCACCACCAGCCAGGGTCCGGCCAACCAGGCGCGAGCTCGTCTGCCGCGCCGGATGCCCAAGGTGGCGCGAAAAAGCGCAGGGCCGCGTCGAGCTTGTTCGGCAGCCGGCTGAAGAAGCCCAAGGGCTCGGCCGCGGCGACCAAGCTGGATGAAGCGGCTGGAAAGGCCATCCGATTCCGCAAGGCGGTGAAAGAGCCGCAGCTGGTTTCCGCGTAAGTACCGCTTCATCTCGTACATTCTCCTTCATTGCCGATCTTGTCTGAGTTTCTTTGTTTGTTTCCATTGATCTAGGGCTCCGCTTTCTCTTGAGAAGTCGGCCGCCGCCTCCATCGTGGGGTCGCCGGAGGCTTCCACCACCACTCGGCGGATCAATCCGACCGCCGACCTCTGGGAGGCGACGGAGCGCAACGCGCGGGAAGCGCGCGAGGAGCAGGAAGCCGCCCGCCTGGAGAAGGCGGAAGTCGAGAAGGAGGAGGCCGCCGCCCTGAAGAAACTGGCGGAGGCCGAGGCAGCCGACTCGGCGCAGAAGCAGGCCGAGGAAGCCGTGCACCGCCAGTCGGCGATATTCATCACCCCCTGAACTCCGCGCTGCCACCACCGGAGTTCGTGGCGCAGACTGGGGAAGCAGGCGACGAACACCCGATCATGGAGAGGGACGGCGGCAATGTCGCCATGCCAGACGTGATCGTGCCTCCACCGCCACCGTCCGGGAGCACGCAAGGCGAGCAGCCGGCGGACCCACCGGTGCCGCCAACCGGACACGAGGTGGTGACGGGCCCGACTCCTGAGGTCTCCACACCGACGCGCCGCCGACTCGCAAAGGCGGCTTCGGCGCCGCGCCCCCTGGAGACCGGCGCCGCAAGCTCCTCGATCCTGGACACCGAGGCGACCAGCGCCGCGCCCACTGGATGGGTGCGGGGAGGCGGGACGGGCCATCTGAACAAGGCGATCCTGGATGTTCAAGCGAAACTCCGCGCCGAGGCCGACACTATCAAGCACTGCAACAAGACGTTCCTGGCATCGCGAGAGGCTATCCGGGTACGCTTCTTGCTTCTTCGTTTTTAACTCTTGTGTTGCTTCGTGGGGGCGCGTCAGCGCACCCACTGGGTGTAGTCCCCGAGTTCTGGGCCGGCTACTGAGCAGGCGACTCGGAACTTTAATTAGCAGGCTCTGAGCGCTAATATCCTTGCTGCAGGATTATCATAACGTCCATGCGGCCGCCTTCAACTCCAAGGTCCACGAGTTGGATCAACGTGCTGCCGACTTGTCGGAGAGCCGAAGTAAGTCCTCTTCTTTCTCTGCGGGGGCGCGCTGGCGTACCCGCGGGCTGTAGTCCCCGAGATTCGGGCCGACTGCTGAGTTGTCGGGCCGGATCTCCCTGGCAACTGTTCTTCTTTCTGCTGGTTACTAACGCCTTTCCCTTCTTCTTTTCTTCTACAGAGGCCAACGCCGTCTTGCAGTAGCAGCTGGGCGAAGCCAACACCGCGCTGCGCGCTAAGGAGGAGGACCGCGGCAAGCTGGCTGAAGAGCGTGACCGGCTAGTCGCGCAACTGGCGGAGCAGGCGGAGCTTCTCAAGAAGTCCCAGAAGGAGGCGGAGGACAAGGAGACTGGCCTCCTTGCTGAGTTCGCGATCGAACGCTCCGCCTGGACCGACAAGGAGGCGATGTTGACTTCCGGCTTTCACGAGATTGAAGACATAGTTGATGGTGAGCTTCCCTCTTTTTCCTTCTTTAAGCTGCCGGCTACTGGTCGAGCCGGCCTCTTCTTTCTGACTTTGGCTCTTTGCTTTCTGTCTTGGCAGACTTCTTCCCTGGTCACTCTTGAAGGAAATATGCCCTAGAGGCAATAATAAAGTATTATATATTTCCTTATATCATGATAAATGTTTATTATTCATGCTAGAATTGTATTAACCGGAAACATAATACATGTGTGAATACATAGAAAAACAGAGTGTCACTAGTATGCCTCTACTTGACTAGCTCATTAATCAAAGATGGTTATGTTTCCTAGCCATAGACATGAGTTGTCATTTGATTAACGGGATCACCTCATTAGGAGAATGACGTGATGGACTTGACCCATTCCGTTAGCTTAGCACTCGATCGTTTAGTATGTTGCTATTGCTTTCTTCATGACTTATACATGTTCCTATGACTATGAGATTATGCAACTCCCGTTTACCGGAGGACACTTTGTGTGCTACCAAACGTCACAACGTAAATGGGTGATTATAAAGGTGCTCTACAGGTGTCTCCAAAGGTACTTGTTGGGTTGGCGTATTTCGAGATTAGGATTTGTCACTCCGATTGTCGGAGAGGTATCTCTGGGCCCACTCGGTAATGCACATCACTATAAGCCTTGCAAGCATTGTGACTAATGAGATAGTTGTGGGATGATTTATTACGGAACGAGTTAAGAGATTTGCCGGTAACGAGATTGAACTAGGTATCGAGATACCGACGATCGAATCTCGGGCAAGTAACATACCGATGACAAAGGGAACAACGTATGTTGTTATGCGGTCTGAACGATAAAGATCTTCGTAGAATATGTGGGAGCCAATATGGGCATCCAGGTCCCGCTATTGGTTATTGACCGGAGAGGTGTCTCGGTCATGTCTACATAGTTCTCGAACCCGAAGGGTCCGCACGCTTAACGTTACGATGACAGTTTTATTGAGTTTTGATGTACCGAAGGAGTTCGGAGTCCCGGATGAGATCGGGGACATGACAAGGAGTCTCGAAATGGCCGAGACGTAAAAATCGATATATTGGACGACTATATTCAGACTTCGGAAAGGTTCCGAGTGATTCGGGTATTTTTCGGAGTACCGGAGAGTGACGGGAATTCGTATTGGGCCTTAATGGGCCATACGGGAAAGGAGAGAAAGGCCTCAAAAGGTGGCCGCGCCCCTCCCCATGATCTGGTCCAAATTGGACTAGGGAAGGGGGGCGCCCCCTTCCTTGTTTCTCCTTCTCCCTTCCCTTCTCCTATTCCAACAAGGAAAGGACGAGTCCTACTCCCGGTGGGAGTAGGACTCCCCCTTCTGGCGCGCCTCTCCTCCCTAGGCCGGCGGCCTTCCCCTTGCTCTTTTATATACGGGGGCAGGGGGGCACCCCATGGACACACTTGATATACGATATTTTAGCCGTGTGCGGTGCCCCCCTCCACCATATTACACCTCGATAATACCGTTGCGGAGCTTAGATGAAGCCCTGCATCGGTGGAACATCATCATCGTCACCACGCCGTCGTGCGGACGAAACTCTCCCTCAACACTCGGCTGGATCGGAGTTCGAGGGACGTCATCGAGCTGAATGTGTGTAGAACTCGGAGGTGCCGTACGTTCGGTACTTGATCGGTCGGATCGTGAAGACGTACGACTACATCAACCGCGTTGTGATAACGCTTCTGCTGTCAGTCTACGAGGGTACGTGGACAACACTCTCCCCTCTCGTTGGTATGCATCACCATGATCTTGCGTGTGCGTAGGATTTTTTTTAAATTACTACGTTCCCCAACAACTCTGACGCCGTCAATCTGGCCATTGAAGCTGATCGTGAAGGACGGAGGGCGGAAGGCGCGCAGATCGCTGCCGACGCCCCCGAACCCTTAGCGAGCAGCTCCTGAGCATCGAGGCCCGTCTTCGGCAGGCCCACCGGATGCTGCGCCGTCTTCAGCGTGCCGGCGCCTAGGCAATCGCCGCCCTGTGGCCGGACATGCCGGCACCGCGCACTCCCAGTCGGACTGCCGACTGGCTCGAGGTGGCGGCCGACCATCTTGAGGCCTGGAAGGGCTCCTCGGCCCGGGCTGGAGCGCGCCGGGCCTTGGAATTCGTCAAGGCGTGGTACCCTGGGCTAAGTCTAGCCCATCTGGCCACGTTTCGGCTGGAGGCTCAGGGGGAGTCGGCGGTCGTGGAAGATGACCTTGTCAAGCACGCGGCAGCAATCGCCGAGTACACCGACACAAGCGTCTTCGTCCCAGAGCGGGTTGAGAACGGCGCCGAGGCGCCACCAGAATGGTTCGGGCTGAACCCGGAGGACGGCGAGGACTCGGCCGAGGTGATCGGCTCAAGTGGCGAGGAAGAAGGCGAGGAGGAGGAGGAAGGCGAAGAGGAGGCGCCAGAGGTCGGAGCGGACGGCCAGCCTCAGCTCGAACGCGCCTCCAGCAACGAGCCACGCCCAAGTGAGACGGCTACTACTAGAGGCGACCAAGCAGAGACTGACTAGCCGGGCGCTCCACCAACCGGCGCCACCGACTCCTCCGATCCACCGAACCCGTCTGCTGCTCCCTAGGCCGCCAGTTTACCTTTTGCTTTGCCTGCCTAACAGTCTCGACGAACTTGTTAATTTTGCACAATTCCACCCGCGGGGTGTATCTCAAACTTCCGTTGAATATCGGCCAAGGGCCTTTTGCTATGTAAAATATTTTTCCGAGTTCTATCTTTCGTTGCTTTCTGCTCTTTTGGCTTTTTCCTTTGCCGCCCTCCTTAGTTGCCGTCTTGCCAGCCGAACAGCTGCTCTGCGGACTGTGGCTGGGTCAAGTACTTAGCTACTTTCGGGAAGGCAAGTACTTAGCCGATTTAGAACGTTTTAGCAAGTTAAGTAGAAGCCGGCCGTAGAAGGCGGGAAGCCGGCTTAAACTATGCACATGCTTTGGGTCCTTAGCCATTTTTCATGTGGGCACCCATTCTGCCTTGCTCCTGCCCACCAGACAGTCGCTCCGCGAGCTGCGGCTTTAGCAGGAGATGGCTTAAGTGTCAACACATTATTTGTCCGGCTGTAGGAAGCATTTGATAGTATAAGGCGGCGAGTCCCCGGCCCGACTGGTCGGACCCGGTGCCAAGCGGCATAAAGGAAATGATACATTCATAGGCATAATTCTTATCATATAGATAAAAAGAGGGCAGTCCCCGGGTTCTTCTCGGGGGACCCGGAGTCTTCGTAGTTTAATACAAAAGGTAGCGTGGCACATACTGCATTAACTGTAAAATCTTCGGAGGAGATTTGCATTCCATGGCCGCTCTGTCTCCTTGCCGTAGTCGTCCCTCTTGCGCGCTCGAGGCTTCTGAGCATCGATCAGGTAGTAGGAGTCGTTGCCCAACACCTTGCTGACGATGAAGGGGCCTTCCCAAGGCGCTGAGAACTTGTGCTGGCCGGCTATTCGCTGGATCAGCCGGAGCACAATGTCTCCCTCTTGGAAAGATCTCGGCTTGACCTTCCATTTGTAGTATTGGCGCAGGCTCTGCTGGTAGATGCTGGACCGGCTGAGTGCCAACAGCCGGCCCTCTTCCAGCAGATCGACGCCGTCTTGTCGCGCTTCTTCTGCCTCCTCTTCGGTGTACATGGTGACTCGAGGATAGTCGAATTCTATGTCCGTCGGGATGACGGCTTCGGCACCGTAGACGAGGAAGAAAGGCGTGAAGCCGGTTGACTTGTTCGGAGTTGTGCACAGGCTCTAGAGGACGGCTGGCAGCTCATCGAGCCAGCAGTCGGCCGAACGCTCCAGAGGCTCGACCAGTCGGGGCTTGATGCCGAACAAAATGAGGCCGTTTGCTCGCTCCACCTAGCCGTTTGACTACAGATGGGCAATGCACACTATGTCCAGTTGGATGCCCTACGTCGCGCAGAAACGGGCCAAGGCGCCTTTGGCAAAGTTTGTGCCATTGTCGGTGATGATGTTGTGTGGTATGCCATACCGGATGATGATGTCAGAGATGAAAGTCACGGCAGTCGGACCATTCAATTTCTTGATTGGTTTTGCTTCTATCCACTGGATGAACTTGTCCACTGCGACAAGCAGATGAGTCATGCCACCTCGTGCTGTTTTGAATGGTCCCACCATGTCCAGGCCCCAGACAGCAAAGGGCCAGGCAATGGGGATAGTCTTGAGTGCAGAAGCCGGCTGATGTGGCTTGGAGCGGAACTTCTAGCACCCTTTGCATTTCCGGACCAAGTCTTTGGCGTCTTCTAAAGCAGTCGGCCAGAAAAAACCTTGGCGAAAAGCTTTGGCCACGAGTGCTCTTGAAGCGGCGTGATGACCACACTCGCCTTGATAAATATCTTTGAGGATTGCTTGGCCTTGCTCCGGCTCTACGCAGCGCTGGTAGACACCAATGACACTGCGCCTCACAAGCTCTCTGTTGACTATAGTGTATGCTGCTGCCCGGCGTTGCACTTGCCGGGCCGAGATCTCATCAGTCGGCAACTCTTTGTTTACCAAGAAGTTGAGGATGGGCTTGGCCCATGAGGGCGCTATGACTTCTTCGATCGCTAAGACCGCTACTTGCACGAGGGCGGTTGGGCCGGGAGGCGGCGGGTTGGAGTCGGTTGCCGCTTGCTGAGTCGATGAAGTCCCTGGGCCGACTGCTGCAGTTCCTGAGCCGGGTTCTAAAGTCCCCGGGCCGGGTGCGGCTGTTGTAGTCCCCGGGTCGCCTGCCGGATTCCTCGTGCCGGTTGCTGGGGTCCTCAAGTCGGATCTGGCTGCTTCGGGAGGAGCCGGCACAAAGATGGAATCCGACTCTGGCGATGGCTTGACAGACGGCTTGAGGAGGTGTTGTAGGGCGACGCCGGTTCGTATTGCTTGACGGGTGGAGCCGATTCCTGCAAAGGCATCTACTTGCTCATTGTCATTCCTTGGCACATGGAGAAGCTCGCACCCTTCAAAGTATCTACTGAGTTGCTGTACGAGGAAGCAGTAGCTCGCCATGTTTGCATCTTTGGCGTCCCAGTTGCCCGACGACTGCTGGACCACCAAGTCAAAGTCACCATAGCACAGGATCTGGCGAATGCCGAGTTCTTTGGCAAGCCGGAGTCCGTGAATAAGTGCTTCGTACTCAGCGACGTTGCTGGAGGCAGCAAAATGGATTTGCAGCACATATCTGAGCTTGTCGCCTTTGAGAGAGGTGAGGACGATGTCGGCTTCCAAACCGGTGCGCATCTTGGAACCATCAAAATGCATCCGCCAATGGGTGGAGTCCGGTGCTGGCGGCAGGTACTGGGTCTCGGCCCAGTTGACGAGGCAGTCGGCCAGTGCTTGTGACTTGATGGCGGTGCGGGGCTGGTAGTAGATGGTGTAGGGGGCCTACTCTATGGCCCATTTAGCCACTCGGCCTGAGGCTTCCCGGCTTCCAATGATCTCGGCAAGCGGAGCAGTGCAGACAACAGTGATTGGGTGCTCTTGAAAATACGACTTCAATTTCTTGGCGGCAAAGTGCACGCCGTAGCACATCTTCTGATAGTGGGGGTAGTTTTGCTTGGAGGGTGACAGCACTTCACACAGGTAATACACCGGTCTCTGGACTGGTAGTGCCTTGCCTTCCTCCTTGCGTTCTACCACTATGACTGTGCTGACCACCCGGTGGCGGCGATGTAGAGGAGCATGGGCTCCTTAGGAGTCGGAGCCGCCAGGACAGGTGGAGTAGTCAACATCTTCTTGAGCTGGAGAAAAGCTTCATCTGCCTTGTCATTCCACACGAAAAAAGTGGTCTTCTTCATGAGCTGGTACAGGGGAAGAGCCTTCTCTCCCAGCCTACTGATGAAACGGCTGATGGACGCCAAGCAGCCGGTGAACGTTTGTACGTCGAGCAGTCGGGTGGGCACTTCCATCCTCTCGATGGCCTTGATCTTCACAGGGTTGCACTCTATGCCGCGCTCTGAGACCAGGAAGCCGAGAAGCTTGCCAGCTGGTACTCCAAAAACGCATTTCTCCGGGTTGAGCTTGATTTGAAATCGGCGCAAGTTCTCAAAGGTCTCCTTGAGATCTTCTAGCAGCGTTCCATGCTTCTCCGTCTTCACCACAACATCGTCCACATAAACGTGGGCGTTCCTGCCGAGTTGCTTGAGGAGGCACTTCTTCATGCAACGTTGAAACGTGGCGCCGGCATTCCTCAAGCCGAACGTCATGGTCAAGTAGCAGAAGGCTCCAAATGGTGTGATGAAGGCGGTCTTCAGCATGTCAGCCGGGTTCAGCTTGATCTGGTGATACCCTGAGTATGCGTCCAAAAAACTCAACAGCTCGCATCTGGCTATGCAGTCTATAACTTGGTTAATTCTCGACAAAGCAAATGGGTCTTTGGGGCAGGCTTTGTTGAGGTTGGTGTAATCAATACACATGCGCCACTGCTTGTTTTTCTTCAGCACGAGGACTGGGTTGGCCAGCCACTCTGGAAAGAACACTTCCATGATGAAGCCGGCCGCCACCAGCTGGGCTATCTCTTCTCCAATGACTCTTCTCTTCTCTTCTGACAGGCGGTGCAAGGGCTGCCTGACTGGCTTGGCATCAGATTGGACATGTAACTTGTGCTCGGCGAAATCCGTCGGAACACCCGGCATGTCTTTAGGTGACCATGCAAAGATGACCCGATTCTCACGGAGGAAATCGACGAGCTCGCCTTCCTATTTGCTGTCAAGGTTTGCACCTATGACAGCGTGCCTCTCCGGGTGCTCCGAGTCCAAGGGTATCTTCTTCGTCTCTTTGGCCGGCTTGAACGAGCCCTAGGCTTCCGTCTCCTTGGGGCTGGGTGACATTTTCGGCTGCTTGCCTGCCATCACCACAACTCGGTCAAGGAGTCGCTTCTCAGCTGCGATCACAAGGGACTCGGCCAGCCGGCTGCTATCTGCCGCGCAAGCGGCCGACTTCTTGTAATCCCCCGCTATGGTCAGAATTCCCTTGGAACTTGGCATCTTCATCTTGAGGTAAGCATAGTGGGGGACCGCCATGAATTTGGCCAGAGCAGGCCGGCCAAGTAGTGCATGGTACGGGCTCTCAAAGTCCAGCACTTCAAACCAGACTGGCTCTCGGCGGAAGTGATCTTTGTCTCCAAAGAGGACGTCTATCTGGATCTTGCCGATTGGTGAGCAGGAAAGGCCAGGGACTATGCCGTGGAATACGGTCCGACTGGGTTGAAGCTGCCTTTGTTTGATTCCTAACTTCTCCATGGTATCCTTGTTCAGGATGTTGATGCTGCTGCCACCATCTATCAGAACTCGCGAAAAACGAGCAGCTCGCCTCTCTGTGGCAAAAGTGGCATCTAGAACTAGGGCGTAGGAGCCGGGATTGGGCATTACTTCCGGGTGGTCGGCTCTGCTCCAGCTGATGGGCTTCTCGGACCAATGCATGAACTTGGGGGTCTCCGATGCCACGGCATTAACTTCTTGCAGTCGTTGTCGTCTGCTATGCTTATCGTCGGCCACGCTGGTGAACACGACATAAGCTCCGTGCTCTTCAGGATACTCCTCTTGTATGGCTCCGACTGGTCGAACTGCCGGCTGCTGGTGGGAGGAGGAGGCGGCTGCCCAGCAGGCGGAGGAGGCAGAAGGCCATCACCCTTAGCGATCCTGGTGAGCCAATGGCACTTTCGAGTGGTGTGGTTGGATGGCTTCGCACCACTATGGAACTTGCAGGGCGCATCGAGAGTCTGCTCATATGAGAAAGCGGGCAGCCAATTGGGCTTGCCGCCCTTCTGGCGCTTAGATGAAGGCTGCCCTTCCGGCTGCTGGTCTTCGATTGTCGCCACCTGCCGGCATGTAGAAGCCGGCTGTGCGGCCTTCAATTTATTGTCGTTGGGTTGCTGACGCCGACTGGTGTCACCAGCCGGGGCCCGAGGAGCTGCAAGAGCCACTTTGCCAGACGCATCAACTTGGATCTCTGCCTTCATGGAGGAGTCGGTCGTGGCGTATTTATCTGCTATGATCAGCAGCTCGTCGAGGGTTGCCGGCTCGTCACAGAGAAGCCTGTGCTTGAGAAGGGTGCCCTCTCGGCACCCGGCGGTGAAGTACTCGATGGCCTGCACCTCGTGCACGCCTTCGCAAGAGTTGCGGAGCATGGCCCAGCGCGTGAGGTAGTCACGAGTCGACTCGTTGGGGCCTTGGACACACAAGGAGAGCTGCCGAGGCTTGGGCGGCCGCTTGTATGTGCTGGTGAAGTTGCGGATGAAGGCTTCGGTGAAATCGACCCAGCTGTTGATGTTGCGGGCTTCAGGTTGTTCAGCCATGTCCGGGCTGTGCCCTGGAGCATGAGCGGAACATACTTCACGGCAACGCGATTGTTGCCGTTCGCGATGCTAACGGCTGTGGAGTAGTCGACCAGCCAGTCATCCGGCTTCAAGGAGCCGGTGTATTTGGGCGTGTCTCTCGGGAGCGTGAACCCTTTGGGAAAGGGCTCATCTCGAATGCGGGGGCCAAAACAAGGCGGACCCAGCTCATCTTCTTCTTCTACCGCCAGAGATTGATGGAGGCGGTCGATCAGGTGGCGGGCATCGTTCTCTCCGACTCCTTCTCGGTGGCCAAGGCGGTCGCCAAGTGTCGGGTGTTCAACAGGCGGCGGGGAGACGCGCCTTTCCCTGCGAGGGGGAGGAGGCGGACAGTCATCCCGTCGTTCTACTGCTCTTGGGCGGCCATCTAGGTCGCGCCGATGGTGAGGCGAGTCCGGCTGCGGCTGGCAGCCGGCTCCTTGTCTCTTCTTCCATGGACGCCACAGTTGGCGTCCGGGATGTCGCGCCCTGATCTCGGCGGGGAAGCGGATCGTCATTCTGCCGGTTGGGAGCCTCAGTACGGTAGCCGGCCTCGTGCTGCTCAGCAGCCGCGTCGAGGAGTCGCTGGACGCGCTCCGCCATCTGGCGACGCTCTTCGCCCTCAAACTTGTCCATCTCTTCTGCTACTGCCTGGGCGGCTCCTATGTTTTCCGCGGGCGTGGCGTAGATGGGGCGATCTGCCCCGAATAGGCTGGGGATGGCCGCGCCGCGTTGCTGGACCGTGCCGATGCGGCTAGGCCCACTAGGAGCCGGCGTGCCACCCATAGCACGGTCCATCTCGCGCTGCTAGGCCTCCGACAGGCGTCTCATGTTGGCCAGCTTCTTGGCGCTCTCGACTAGCTGGGCGCGGCGTGCTTCCAGCATCTCGGTGTCGGCGTCTTCTGGAATGGGCACCGTCAGGTCTTGTAGTGTCGCATCGAGTGGGTCATGAGCACCTCCGTCGGAGTGATCGCTGTGACCGATGACAAGCACCTCCATGACGGTGCTTCCGCCGCTTTCCGCGCGAGGAGGCGGCTCGTCGTAGACGACCACGTTGGTGGGGAACGCGTCAAGCGACGCAGTGTCGGAATCGACAAGCATCGGGTCGGTGGAGCCTACAGACTCCAAGTCCACAGCAGGCTTGCTGGTGACGTGGAGCTGATCGAGGAGGCTCGCGAGGCGGCTCTCAGGGCCTTCGGTGCCCGCGTCAGATGCGCGCTCGTCGGAGAGGCGAACCTCGCCGATAAGATCGGCGAGGCAGCTCGCCGCGCAGGCGACCTCCGCGCCATGCAGCGCGTCAGCGCAGATTCCGTCTGGCGTGCCGGACTGGCTGCGCTCGCCAGGGAGAAAAAGGGTTCCCGTCCGGAACAGGTCTCCGGACGACGGTGCACCTCGCCCCACGGTGGGCGCCAAATGTCAGGGGTTGGGTGCGACATACGCCAATGGATGGCTTATCATGGTGGGAGCGAGTAGAACGTCACCGGTGCCTGGAAGCGGGATAAGGCGTAGACACGAACGCCGGCGCACTTTACCCAGGTTCGGGGCTCTCCTAGGAGATAACACCCCTAGTCCTGCTCTGCGGGGTCTCCGCATGATCACTAAGGCACTAGTGAGTACAATGGTGCTCCTCGAGCTGTTTGCTAGAGGTGGAATAAAGCAAGGCTAGCTCTCTCCTTTCTCTATGTGTTGGTCTAGTTCCGACAGGTTGGGAACCCTTTGCATGGGCGCCCTGGGGTACAATAGTAATCCGGCCGGGTGTAGGACCCGGCTGTCAGTCTCTCTGGTGGCCGGCTTCTCCACCGGCTGCTGGGGCCGCCGCCTGGTGGGCCCCGCCGACTGGTCTTGTACGGAGCCGACAGGCCGCCTCCGCCGCTCACGGGTCTTGTCGGCAGCTGATCACTGTAGCCGTGATGCTAATGACGCCGGCTCGGTCAGGGGAGCGTGGCTACAGCCCCGCCGCCTGGTGGGCGATTACTTTAGCCACTCCGTGTCTTGTCTGGTTAATGGCGAGTGGGCCCCGAGGAAGGGGTGGGCCGACTGCTGGGCGCCGTCCTCCCTCGGATCCGACTGGTGGGGCTCTAGCCGTCTTCCGGGGTCTCGCTGATCGGCGGCGCCCGTCGTCCTTGGGCCGTACCGACAGGCCGTCGTGGGAGCAGGGCTCCGCCTACTTATGGTGACGTCAGGGGTGGAGTGGCAACAATGCCGCGCCGGGCGGAGATCTCCACTGGTACGGCACACCGTGGCCACGCCCATCCCTGGATTTGGGAGGGATGGGCTACACCGTAGCCACTCGCTGTCTTGTCTTTCTTGATGAGGGCGCAGGCTTCATTGGCGCCACGGCCCGACTGCTAGGGGCCGGCTTCTCTGGAAGCCGCCCACTAGGAGTCGGCTTGTCTTGATGCCGGCTTCTGGAACTCAGCCGTCTACGGGCAGCCGGCTATTCCTTCAGCCGGCCACCAGAAGGCGGCACGTCGCCTTGATGCCTCGCGGGGCGCTGCCAGCCCCGTTGTCTTGAAAGGCTCAGGGGCTCGGGTTAGCATACCTGTGGCCCATTACTCCGACAGGATATAAACCGGTCAAACAAACATTGCGGCATTTCTCCGAACCCAAACGACAAGCTATGGGAGAAGAGCTAGCCAAGTTACTCGAAGCCGAATTCATCAGAGAAATAAAACACACGGACTGGCTAGCAAACCTGGTGATGGTACCAAAGAAGGATAAATCCTGGCGCCTATGTGTCGATTTCAAAGACCTCAACAAGTCCCGCCCTAAAGATCCCTTCCCCCTCCCTCGGATCGATCAGATCATCGATGCAACCGCAGGACACGACTCACTGTGTTTTCTTGACGCATACTCTAGATACCACCAGATAAAAATGAAGGAGTCCGATCAAACCGCAACGGCATTCATTACCCCATATGGGCCTTTCTGCTTCAACACTATGCCTTTTGGGTTAAAAAACGCGGGCGCCACTTACCAACGCATGATTCAAACATGCCTGGAAAAGCAGATCGGCAAGACAGTAGAAGCATATGTGGACGACGTCGTCATTAAGACCAGGCACATCGAGTCGCTAATAGACGATTTACGTCTTACATTCGACAACTTCCGTACATACGACATTAAGCTCAATCCAGAAAAATGTGTTTTCGGCGTCCCCGCCGGAAAACTGTTGGGCTTCATTGTTTCCAGTAGAGGAATCAAAGCAAATCCAGCCAAAATCCGAGCTTTGTCGCAATTGGCTACACCAACAGACCTTAAACATGTCCAAAAACTGGCCGGATGTGTGGCAGCATTATGCCGCTTTATCGCCAGATTGGGAGAAAAGGCATTGCCACTGTACCGCTTACTCCAGCGCACCGGTCACTTTGAGTGGACGGATGCGGCAACGGCCGGACTGGAAGAAATAAAAGCCCTCCTAGCGAGCAGCCCAATCCTGGCCGCACCAAATGTGGGCGAACCCATGCTATTATACATATCGGCAACACACCAGGTGGTGAGTGCCGTGCTCGTTGTTGAGCGAGAGCAGGTCGGAGACAAGTTCCCGCTTCAGAAGCCTGTATATTACGTATCCACTGTTCTCACACCATGCAAATATCGGTACCCTCATTATCAAAAGATAGCATACGCGGTCTTTATGGCATCCCGGAAGCTGCGACACTATTTTCAAGAGTGTTCGATCACGGTGGCTTCCGAAGTACCACTCAATGATATAATAAACAACCGCGATGCTACGGGACGGATTGCCAAATGTGCCATTGAGCTCCTTCCATTCGACATAACATACAAACCACGTAGAGCCATCAAATCCCAAGTATTGGCAGACTTCATCGCCGAATGGACAGAGGCCAAACTCCCTAAGGAGTACGGCACATATTCCAACTGGGTCATGTATTTCGATGGCTCCAAAATGCTGGCAGGATTAGGAGCGGGTGTCGTTTTAACGTCCCCCGCTGGTGATGTAGTCCAGTACGTACTCCAAATATTATATACAGACTCCAACAAAGCAGCCGAATACGAGGCCTTATTGCATGGTCTTCGGATTGCCGTCTCCATGGGCATACAATGCCTACAAGTGCGTGGGGACTCAAACCTCGCAATATCTCAAATAAATGGAGATTTTTGACGCCAAAGATCCGAAGATGGCGGCTTATCACAATGCCGTCTTAAAAATGTTGGCTCGGTTCGAGGGGCTCGAATTTCATCACGTGGCTCGAGAAAGTAATGCAGCGGCGGACGTCCTCGCTTGCATCGGTGCCAAACGCGACCCCGTCCCACCTAACATCTTTCTGGAAAGACTTTTTAAGCCATCCGTGGTGTGGCAAGGGGAGAGTGGCGACACTAGTCCGGACCCGAACACAAGCCCAGATTCCGAACACGCCGCTATCATCGGGGACTCAGCCACCGAAATAACATTGTCGGCCCATCTCATTATGGTAGTAATTGCCCCATGGACTGAACCCTACTTGGCCTAACTTAATAGGAAGGAACTCCCTGAGGACCAGAACGAGTCCCGCCGCATTGTCCGGCGTTCGAAGGCCTATAAGGTTCACGACGGAGAGCTCTACAAGAAAAGTGCTACCGGAGACCTTCAAAGATGTATCTCCGAGGAGGAGGGGCGGTAGCTCCTGGCTGAAATTCATGCTGGTCTCGGCGGCCACCATGCCACAGCCTGGGCCCTTGTTAGCAAGGCCTTCCGTACAGGCTTTTATTGGCCGACGGCTCGAGCAGACGCGCAGGACCTTGTCCAACATTGCGTCGGATGCCAGCTTTTCGCTAACCAGAGCCATATGCCACCCACCGCTCTGCAAACAATCCCCATCACTTGGCCTTTCACGGTCTGTGGGCTTGATATGGTCGGACCCCTTAAAGGAGGAAGCCATAAGAAAAATAATATGTTGGTCATGGGGGATAAATTCACTAAGTGGATAGAGGCCAAACCAGTTAAAACGGCCGAGGTCGGACCAGTGATAGACTTTATATCCAGTGTTGTACACCGTTATGGTGTTCCACACAGCATCATCACTGATAACGGCTCCAATTTTACAGCCGATGAGGTGAAAAATTGGTGCGGCAATCTGGGCATTAAGCTCGATTATGCCTCCGTCTATCACCCGCAAACAAACGGTCATGTCGAACAGGCCAATGGTCTTATTATGAGCGGCATCAAACCCAGGCTAGTGCGATCTTTGAAGGAATCAGACAAGCACTGGGTTGGGGAGCTCGACTCCATACTCTGGGGGCTGCGGACCACGCCCAATCGCACTACCGGATACACACCTTTCTTCATGGTGTACGACGCAGAGGCGGTGTTGCCCTGCGACACTATTCATGACTCACCTTGACTGCGCATGTACGAAGAGAGAGAAGCCGAGCTCGATTGGCAGGACAGCCTAGACACGCTGGAGGAGGAGCGCGACATTGCAAAAGCCCGTTCCGCATTTTATCAACAACAGGCCCGCAGATATCAAAGCAGAGAAATATGGGCCAAGACTTACAATGTTGGCGAACTCGTTCTACGCTTGCCGGAGAAAAAAAAGGACAAACTCAAGCCCAAATGGGAAAGTCCCTTCATCACTGACGAAGTTCTCACTCCGAAGATTCTATGCTTAGCGCCGAACTCTTTGTTTGTCTCCTTCTCCCTACTGTTACTTTTGTTTTTTCCTCTCTTTTCGCCTTTTCCCCCTTTCTTTTTTAGCCTCAAAGCTTTTCGTGTGGCTCAACCGCGCACCGGTAACGTACACATACTTCAATATGTACGTCCATCATACCTGGGGGCTTCTTTGACAGAAGCTTGTTATTATTTGCCGAGCATCAAGCTCATTACATATGTGTTTTCCCATATGTCCCTTTTCTTCGCCATTATATGCATCGACATGACTTAAGTTTTGGCCAAGCTGGGTTGCCTGGCTCCTGTGCTTATGCCCTACGTTCCCGTTAGTTCGGCTAGGGCATAAAGGGAGCACCTCTGCGATTGTTACTGCCGGGTCATCCGGATGTGTACCTCAGACTGGGTGAATCCGAAAGCTAGCGTTCTTAAAGGAATATTCGGTTGGTGGATTAAAGATGTTTTTTGCATTTACTACATTGTGAACCCCCAGAAGTTAAAACATACTGTGATTTTTCAATCACAAGTCGGACATGCGCATTAACGCATGCATACCCAGGGAAAAGGGACCCTTAACGGAACTATTCTCTATGGAAGATGTTTCTTACAATCTTAATGTAATATAGCATAACTAGCCGGATACAACTTGTCTGTTCAAGCAACTATGCCACCTACGCCTGGTTTCCAAGCATACACCGGTCTATTCGGTCGCAATAGTATTTGGAAACACTCCGCACCTTCAGGTCCAGGGGTCGAAGAAAAAAGGTCTGCCATGACAATCGTTTTACAGTTCAGCTAGAAGGAAAATACACAGTCACTTGGACTCAAACATTTCCTCCTCTATACCGTCCAGCAGGCTATCTAACTTACAATCCTGCTGGGAAAACTTGGTGGCTACTTTTACTTGGTCATATACCAAACAAACGGGAACTTCTTTCCCATCTGACCCTAGAGGTCCGACCCGAGCCATATGATTCGAATCAAGCTTGGTGTACCGTGTTTCCACCATGGCCCGGGCCTCTCGTGCACTTTCCCGGCAGGCTGATATTTTCCACAATCAAAAGCGCCGCCACGCTCCCTTGAATAGCTCTAGGAGCTCCTCCATCTTTCCTGGAGGAGAGGCAGATGGCCACAAGGCCTTGGCAACGCTTCACATCGCATGCCGAGCTTGCTCATGCATGCGCGACAGCTCTTGTAGCAGATCGCCCGAGAATCCGGACATCTCCTCTTCGGGACAACCGGTCAGCATACCTGCAGACATAACTCCGTCAGTCCCTATTATGTATGAATTACTATAAGATATAGTTCGGCCACATACTGAATATGCCGCCTCGCAACCTTTTATTCTCCTTTACGGAGTCGGCTAACTGGGCCTGCATATCTTTCAGTTCTTCACCCAGCTGGGTGTTTGAATCTTGAAGTTTGTTTTTCTCCTGTCTGACTCGGGCCAGCACACGCTCGCCTGCGGCATGTAGTCTTTTCGACTCTTTCTCCTCTAGTTGATCTGACGATCCTGATAAGCCGTAGTGTTAACACAGTTGTTATACAATTACTATTTCTCGATGGAGGGAAATATTACCTGCAGACGCCTTCTTGGATTTTTCCAGTTCGGCGGTAACTACAGTTAACTGTGTTCGGCACTTGTCTAGCTCTTGGGATAGCAAGTCGTTCTTCTCAGAAAGAACCTGCTTATACAGCGATCCTCAAATCAGTTGAACCAACTACTTTAAGTCTCGGGGGCTACTGGCATATGATTATCATATTTGGACACAGTAAATTTACCTGCGCATCTTTTAAATGCTGCTTTGTGGCTCTGCTAAGCCCATCTCGAGCACCTCGGATGTAGGCATCAGCCGAGCTGAAGGCATTAAAAGCCTCGTCCGAGAAGCGGGGGTCCCGTAAAATGGCCCTCCGGCGTTGGTGACGGACATATCTTCCGAGCTTTCAGCTGAAGGACAGTCCGGCGTCATTCCAATATCGGCCCCCGGCTCCTCGACTAGGGCTGGATCCCCGGACACAGTCCGGCGAACTCTTTTCCTGATACAGGACAAACATGAAAGTCATAGTTGGATGCGACTATTAAACAAAAACATACTTGCAAACTCGTACCTCTTTGATGAGGGTCCGACCGGTACTTCGTTCGGCTTCCTCTTCGAAGGCTTGCCCGGTACGGGAGCCGCTCTTTTTGGAATCACTCTTGGAGTAGCATGGCGCGTCGAGCGCCTCCCCTTTGAAGCACAGGACGGTGCGGTGGGTGAGGAAGAATGAGAGAACTCTTTTGGACAAGGTGTCTCCTGATTACTTACGTGTGAAGTGGGGAGAAGACCGGGATAATCGGCGATGATGGCTACTTCTATGTCGTCGTAGCTCATTTGGTAAAACACCCCATTCTCGAGCACCACGAATATATCCGGATCCTCTTCGAATCCGGGGTCAAGGTCCCGATTGTGGCCCTCAGGCTGCGGGGCGGGGCTGTATAGCCCCTCGGAAATCTTTCGCCAGTCCTGTTACAAACGGACAGGTTAATGTTCATTAAACGTAGCTCAGGGAGTGGAATGAGTAGAGCAGAGGAGTTGGGAGCTTACCCAGCTAGGAGGACTGTACATAGAATATCCTTCCATGTGCTTGATGCGCAGGAACTCCTCTTCCTCCCCTTTGAATAGTTCGGCCAATATTTTGGCCAGGGCGGCAGGGGTGTCCGGACCCTTCCTGCCGCAGCGGGAGGCATCATCTTCCCCATTGTAGTGCCACATAGGAAGTCCTCTGTATTGGAGTGGCTGGACCCCCCGAACTATGGAGGTCGCCATTACTTCGACTATCGTATAGCCGGACTGGGCGAGCATCTTTATCTTTCTCAAGAGTTGGCGAACTTCCGCACTATCTTCCTCCTCGAGGCTTCAAGGGCGCCAGCTGTGGCGTTTCTTCAAAGGAACACTTGTGAATTCGGGAAGACCCCTCCGGACTGGGTCAGGAAGTACGACGTCCTCGATATAGAACCACTCGGAAGTCCACTCTTCACATGCCTTCTTCGGTGTGCCGGATAGGTATCCGGTCTCGGCAATGTGCCATATTTCGGCTCCGCCCACTTCAAATATCGATCCCTCGTGGTTACGCGGGACAAGGCAGAATAACTTTCTCCACCATTCAAAATGGGCCTCAAAACCTAGGAATAGTTCGCATAAAGCGACATAACCCACAATATGCAGGATGGAGGCTGGAGTAAAGTTGTGCAGCTGGAGGCCATAAAATTCCAGAAGCCCTCGGAGGAATGGATGAATTGGAAATCCCACGCCCCTTAGCAGATAGGGGATGAAACACACTCGTTCCCCCCGGATGGATTAGGGAAATCCTCCGCCTGGGTTTTGCCGTTGAAGGAGGCCAACCCTACTCGAACAGGGACCAGATCCGCAGGGGGGAGAAACCCCTGTACTTGCAGCTTCTCCAGCTTACTATGGGATACAGAGCACTTCTCCCACTCGCGGTTTCCTGGGCCGCAGGGACGGGAGGAGGAGCTGGGAATACTAGACATGTTGGAGTGTTCTTTCCTGGTGTCGGTGTCAAAACCGGCGGATCTTGGGTAGGGGGTCCCGAACTGTGCGTCTAAGGCGGATGGTAACAGGAAGCGGGGGACACAATGTTTACCCAGGTTCGGGCCCTCTCGATGGAGGTAATACCCTACTTCCTACTTGATTGATCTTGATGATATGAGTATTACAAGAGTTGATCTACCACGAGATCGTAGAGGCTAAACCCTAGAAGCTAGCCTATGATTATGACTGTTGTTGTCCTACGGACTAAAGCCTCCGGTTTATATAGACACCGGAGGGGGCTAGGGTTACACAGAGTCGGTTACAAGGGAGGAGATCTACATATCCGTATTGCCAAGCTTGCCTTCCACGCAAAGGAGAGTCCCATCCGGCTCCGGGACGAAGTCTTGAGTCTTGTATCTTCATAGTCCAACAGTCCGGCTAAAGTATATAGTCCGGTTGTCCGAGGACCTACTAATCCAGGACTCCCTCAGTAGCCCCTGAACCAGGCTTCAATGACGATGAGTCCGGCGCGCAGATTGTCTTCGGCATTGCAAGGCGGGTTCCTCCTCCGAATACTCCATAGAAGATTTTGAACACAAGGATCGTGTCCGGCTCTGTAAAATAAATTCCACATACCACCGTAGAGAGTATAATATTTTCACAAATCTTAATCTACTGACAACTTTTCATAGCGTGATGTTCTGCCGTGGTCTGGTCATGTCGAACCGTTTTTCCCAGCCTGCCACTTCACGTCTTGCGAGGCGGTTTTTTGGCACGTCTTGTCGAAGCAGAGATCATGTTCCTCTTATCACTGGATTCTCATCAATACGGGTGTGGGTAACCCAATCGCGCCTGTTGGTATGACTCCTCGATTTAGGCAAGGTCCAAACGGCCACGCGGAGGACACTCGGTATTCACCCCCTTTATAAAGGGGCCAAGGCCTATCCTTTTCTTCTCGCGCTCGATCCTTCCCTTCCCCCACCTCGAATTCCAACACCCGAGGCTCTGGCTAAGCGCTTTGGACCTTCAATCATGTCCGGATCCAACCTTCAAGGCCGGTGGATGGCCTCCTCTGTCACAGAGGAGGACATCAAGAAGCTAAGAGAAGCCAGGTATCGGACCGCTGAAATCTCGCACAGGCTGCCTGCTCCAGGGCAGGTCATCCCTACTCCCGAATCCAACGAGAGTGTCATATTTGTTTCCCACCTCCTCTGAGGGCTAGGCTTTAGTCTTGATCCCTTTGTTAGAGGGCTTATGCTTCTACGGGCTCGATTTCCATGATCTGGCTCCGGATTACATCCTTCACATCTCGTCGTTCATCGTCGTGTGCGAAGCCTTCCTCCGCGTCACCCCACACTTCGGCTTATGGCTCAAGACCTTCAATGTGAAGCCGAGGATGATCGATGGGCGACACGCAGAGTGTGGAGGTGCCATAATAAGCAAAGGCGCCGATGCTCCATGGCCGGAGGGTTCCTTCCCGGAGATGTCCAACTTATGGCAGCGGGAGTGGTTTTACATCACGGCTCCCCGAAGCACTAACTGGGCAGCTGCCACCGCCTTCCGTTCGGGCCCCCCGCCACAACTCGCATCGTGGGTCAACAAGGGGCTGGACTGGGGGCCAGTTAACGATGTGCCGATACTGCAGAGTCGCATCCGAGATCTCCTCGAGAGAGATGTCAGCCTTGTCAAGGTAATGCAAGTCATGCTAGTTCGTCGGGTCTTGCCATGGCAACGTCGACCTCTCCGTATGTGGGAGTTCAACCCAGAAGGACCGCGAACTATTCAGCAATTCTTTGGCGTGACGCTCGAAAGGATGTATGGGTTGTTCTTCGGACCACGAATAAAGTGTCCGAACACCAACGAGGATGCGATTCTAAACTGCAATCGTCCAGATACCCAGGTAAGTAATTCTACAGACGAACACGTTGTCTTTTTATTTATCACAACATCATTCTGAAAAGTCGCTCTTTGACCAGGACTGGATAAAAAAGGCGAAGATGATGAGGTGTTCAGCTCCCCTTCCCGAAGGCTCACTGGATCGTGTACTAGCCAGGATGCTTAAGTATGCACCTCACCAGGTGCCATCAGAGGAAGATAAAGGGAGGAATAAGGAAGCTGAAAGCGGGCATCACGCATTACTCATCCGAACCGGGGGAATTAGTGTCTCCACGAAGCAGGATAACTGAGGAGAAGAATCTAAAATTCCCTCTCCCCAAGGACGGAAGAGGACCGCCTCTAAAGATTTGGAAACGAAGGTTTCCAAACGAGGGAAGAAACCTTCGCCAGGGGTTCCTGCCCCGAAGGGCATCCTTACCACACAATGCCCGCAAGGGGATCAGCCCTTCACCGAGCTGTAAGTGAACAAGAGTACTTTTGGTAAATATATCCTGCTTCATCTCGGAGGACAATAACCGAGACGTATGTCTTGCAGTTCGGATCATAGCCCTTCTCAACAGAGTTCGTCTTCGGGGGATCTTCTTTCAGAGATGATGGAGAGCGAAACGCCTCCCCCTGTCTCCTCGCCTCATGAGGCGGACGACCCTGAGGTGTCGTCGCAGAGAATTTCTCCTAATCCGCCAAGGCCGGAAGGTAACCCTTCGGCCACCCGAAGTCCGGAGGATTCGGCTCCTAAGGAGAGCAACAGAAAGAGTCCGGGACTTCCTGGTGCACAACCTGACGTACTGATGGGACTTGTGGAGCAAGCGGCTATCTCATAGGCGCATCGTACTTTAATGGGTATGGTGGTTGAGAGGATTGCATACACCAAAAGTGGGTTGCATGAGGCTTTTATGAGCCTGCTAAGAGATTTTGAGGTACGCAAAGTAATATATTTTTTTTTGGCGGTATCGCACACGCTAGGTGTGCCCTTATGCAGACAGTAGCCCCTGAGACTCTGGTTGCTGTCCAAAGGCGGCAAACAGAGGATCATAGTCCCAGGTAATGATCATGCTACTTTTATGTGCAGGCGGCTGAGGGTCTGGTGGCTAGCCGGACTGGTGAGGATGCCGAACTGATGCGGCAACTTGATGCAGCAGATGCCGACATCGTGCCTATAAACAAGCGGCTTGATGAGGCACAGGGTATGTATTCTCCTGTGGTTAATAGATATTAAAAGGAGCATGACGCTAGTATCTATAATATGCTGTGACTGCAGATGGAGTTGCTGCCATGGAGACCCTTCAGGCGGAGCTTGCCCAAGCCAAGGAACAAGCCAGGAGAAGTGATGTGGCCGCCCTAAAGGCGGTCGAAGAATTAAGAGGTGAACAGGCTGCTCATCGCCAGAGCAAAGATAAAATAGCCAAGATGGCTGGTAAGCTGAAGGATGCCGCCGACCGGTATTAGCTTCTCGAAAAGGACAATCAAGTGAAAGCGGCGGACCTGGAGAAAGCCATGGTAGCAGCCAAGGAGACCCACTTGAAAATCAGAGCGGCGAAGGAGGAGCTTCGTCAAGCCAGAGATATCACGGCTGGGAAGCCCTTTTTGTTGCGGACGAAGTTCGGAGATCCGAAGTATGCCCCTCTGGATCAATTATGGAGTGTTGCAGACGCATACGTGGACTTGGCAACGAGTGCTGCTGATGCGACTAAATTTTTCAAAGATAAAAAAGATCATGAAGTGGAAAAGTTGTTCTGGTCGTAGTTCAGTGCTCCAACGCGTCCGCTGCTGCTGAATGAGCAAATGGCCGAGTGGCCTGAGCTCCATAGTTTGTCCGGGCTTGCCATCAGGTCTGTCGTGGATCATCTTTGGCCGGAAGGACCAAGGCCGAATAGTTATTTTGGTTTAGTGCAACGATTCCTTGGTGCTATGCCGCAGATCGATGCTGCAAAGAGGTCGACGTGCATAGAGGGTCCACGGATGGCTCTTGCCCGTGTTAAGACATACTGGCCAGAGATGGAGGCCACCGCTATTGCAACCCAGAGTCCGGCCGTAGGCCAGGCATCGGCCGAGCACTATTTTGAAGAAGTCATAGAAGGCGCTCGTTTAATAGAGGCTCAGTGCTCGAAGAGTATCCTGTTCTAGTTACATGTAGCCCGATTGTAAAAACAATGCTATTAGGATTATAAAGGCTGTGTTTATACTTTTGCCTGAAAGTATTATGATGCCTCCTGTGCGGCCGTTTATGTATGTATATAACCTGAAAGTTTGCAGTCGTCGGCTTCAGCCCCCACGCATGTAATGCGGGGGTGTTCGGAAAAGCGCATATTCACACTTGATCCAATGTCTTGGTCCATTAAGGAGGTGATAGCGCGGCAAACAAGGCAATCGGACTATATTGCTTTAACACTTTCACTTAGCCATAGGAGTTTGACGGTGGGGCTACTATATAGCCCTTGGTACTTCCGCGCCTATCCGAAGACGGTGCGCGTACATACATGACCGGGAAACCGGTCCTTCGTTAATGCGGAGGAATCGCGAAGATTCCGATGAGTCATCGAGTGGTTGACCAGTCTCGCGCTGTATCATGACAGTCAGTTTTCGGCTTTCTCTACTGAGGTGCTCATCCGGATGAACCAGGGCACAATCACAGTAGTTCTTATAGTACTACCTTATCCGATATAGCGGAACGTAAGGTACCAAAACATGGGAGCCGAGCGAACCCAACTATTGACCAAAGACATGATTCAGAGCTGATTCATATAAGGCCAAACTCGTGACGCCGAACACTCCCTAAGGTATTCGGTCTTTACAACATATACCGGGCTGAGTAACGCCCTTGATAATGAACCCTGAATTTCCAGGTACGTGCATTAGTCTGCAGGCGTGGCCAAATGCCAATGACGCCAGCATCCCTCTTGGTTATGTTTAGTATCCGGAGGGTGTAAAGCAACAAGAGACAGTAAGAAAGGTTTACACAGGGTCTTAATCTAAAAACAAACATTTGAGCGGGGCCCTGCTGCACGTCTGCGCCTGTGTCTCCGTTGTGCCGTATCCTGGAAGGGGTGTAGCACGATTATCATCTATAAAAGAGAAAAACTCATGTGAAAGTATTCGTGCGAAAAATTGGTTATTCTTAAAAAAACCATTAAAATTTAATCTAAATAAGGACAACCCGAACTGTAGTTCATTTTTACATGCGGGAAGCCCCTAGCACCACTTATGGGGATATATCCATCAACCCAATCTCAGGTTTATCTGAGCTGTTACACCCAGTGTTGCACCGGACTCATCTAGCCGTGTCCGCGGTCTTGACGATAGATCATTTATTCTGGTTGTAGAGGCCAGTCAGTGTTCGGCTGCTAAAGCCGTCACACATTCTTCCGTATGCAAGGAACGCTCTGTGTTTCCGCTAACTATGATGGTGCCACGTGGACCGGGCATCTTAAGCTTAAGATAAGCATAATGTGGTACTGCGTTAAAACGAGCGAAGGCCGTTCTTCCGAGTAGTGCTTGATAGCTGCTTCGGAATGGAGCGATGTCGAAGGCTAACTTTTCACTTCGGAAGTTGTCGGGAGAACCGAATACAACCTCTAGTACTAGAGAGCCCGTGCAGCGGGCCTCTGGGCCTGGTATTACTCCTTTAAAGGTAGTATTGCTTTGGTTAATCCTTGTCGGGTCTATCCCCATTTTGCGGACTGTGTCCTGATATATCAGATTGAGACTACTGCCGCCGTCCATAAGGACTCGGGTGAGATGGTATCCATTAATTATTGGGTCTAGCACCAAGGCAGCAGATCCTCCGTGCCGGATACTATCCGGGTGATCCCTACGATTGAAAGTGATCGGGCAGGCCGACCAAGGGTTGAATTTGTGGGTGACGGGCTCCAGGGCGCATACGTCTCGCAGTGCGCGTTTGCTCCTCCTTTCATTTACGTGAATCATGTTCACTGTTTTGACCTCTAGCGGGAATGTTTTCTGTCCCCCAGTATTTTGCTGGCGAGGCTCATCCTCGTCTTCACTTGGTGTCTCCCTCCCCTCGTGTTCGGCGTTTAGCTTACCGGCATGCTTGAAAACCCAGCATTCTCTGTTGGTGTGATTCACAGGTTTGTCGGAGGTGCCATGAATCTGACATAATCTGTCTAGAATCTTGTTTAGGCTGGACGGTCCATCTTTGCTGCCTTTAAATGGCTTTTTCCATTGACCCGATCGTGAGGCCCTGAATCCGGCGTTCACCGACGTGTTGTCTGGGCTGTCTTCATTGTTTCGACGCTTGCTTTTGTTGCGTCGTGGTTTTCCATTGCCATCCCTAACTTCAGATGTGCCTGGGTCGCTGGTGCCGCTATGTGCCAGCCAACTATCTTCGCCTGCGCAAAAGCGGGTCATAAGGCTTGTCAGGGCTGCCATTGTCCTTGGTTTTTCCTGGCCGAGGTGTTTATCGAGCCATTCGTCCTGGACACTGTGCTTGAAAGCTGCTAAAGCTTTGGCGTCTGCGCAATCGACGATTTGATTCTTCCTAGTGAGGAATCTGTTCCAAAGCTTTCGGGTTGACTCTCCGGGCTGTTGAATTATATGACTTAAATCGTCTGCATCCGGAGGTCGGACATAGGTCCCTTAAAAATTAGCCCTAAAAGCATCCTCAAGCTCTTCCCAACTTCCAATTGAGTTTTCGGGGAGGCTCTTCAGCCAATGCCGAGCTGGTCCTTTCAACTTGAGGGGCAAGTATTTGATGGCGTGGAGATCATCTCCGCGAGCCATATGGATATGAAGTATAAAGTCCTCAATCCAGACCCCAGGGTCTGTCGTTCCGTCGTACGCCTCTATGTTCACGGGTTTGAATCCCTCTCGGAATTCGTGATCCAGCACCTCATCGGTGAAGCATAGGGGGTGCGCGGCACCCCTGTACTTGGACGTGTCATGACATTTTGACGGTTGTAGTCTTCGGTTTTGATTCTGTGCCGGAGCGTGCTTCCTAGATCCGTAGATGGACCTGGTCATACCGCCATTGTTAGCCGCCCTATCGCGGCCACGGGGTGGTCGATCCGGCTGATTGGCCGTTTTATTTTTCGGCTGTGTGGGCTCTAAAGCTTCGTCATCGAATTCAGGCAGCAGCTTGTGCTTTGGATAGCTCTTTGTGCAGCGACTACCATCGTACTTTTCTGCAGTGTGGAGTACTTTGTTCCATCTACTGTTGAGTGTATTTTGTGCGGCCTTGAGCCTTTGTTTTTGCTTCTTTAGGCTCCTCGCGGTGGCAAGAAGCCTTCTATGGAGGTTCTCTTGCTCCCAGTGCCTTTCCGGGATGATGTGTGCATCGTCGTCCGGACTGTTCTCCTCTCCGGAGACAGGTTGATTAGTTTTACCCTTGGGGTCGCCGTTGTCGGACGGCGGCTCCGTACTCTGTTCGCCGTCCGCTGGCTCGTCTTGCTCTGTCGCTGGGTCCTTGTCGTCGTTGTTTCTTCTGGAGTCGACCAGGGTGTTATTTTTTGTTGCGCTGTTGTCGCTGTTTTTGCCGAGGCGGGATTTGGAGCGGCTCCTACGCCGTTGCTTTGGTTGCTTCTCGAGGGAACTATCCTTCGCTGCATCCTTCCGTTCCTCGCCGTTGTTTTCTTTGGGTGTAACCACCATATATATATATCGTGTGATGAAGTGGTTGTCCAGCGCCCTGTGGGCGGTGGTTCCTGTTCCTCTCCTGCATCGTCGTCCATACTGTCGATGTCTTCGGAGCCGAAATCGAGCATGTCGGTTAAATTGTCGACAGTGGCTACTAAGTGGGTGGTGGGTGGGGAGCGAATTTCTTCGTCGCCGCATCCCACTCTGGCCGGACATAGTTCGGCCAGGGGTCTCCTAACAAGGAGAGAGATCTTAATGAGTTTAGCACGTCGCCCAGTGGTGAGTGCTGAAAGATATCTGCGGAGGAAAACTCCATGATCGGTGCCCAATCAGATTCGATTGGCACGGATGCAGGCGGTTCGGAGCCCGTGGCCGGGGACGAATCCAAGTGTCCGGCAACACGGGTCTCATATGAGGTGAAGTCAGTATTCGGCTCTATCGCCGCTGCGTGCGGGGCCTCCGCGGCGGGGTCTATCCACCCGTCCTCGGACGGCACGATCTGCTCCGGATTGAGGGCCGGAGTAGTTGCAGGTGTGATCTCCCGAACACTGTCCGACGGCAGGGCTAAGTCATGCTCGTCGTGACTATGCGGCGCACCTGACATGGGCTCGAATCCGTCGAAGATCAAGTCCCCGCGGATGTCGGCAGTATAGTTCAAGTTTCCAAACTTGACCTGATGGCCAGGGCGTAGCTCTCGATCTGCTTCAGATGGCCAAGCAAGTTGGCCCGCAGTACGAAGCCGCCGAATACGAAGATCTGTTCGGGGAGGAAGGCCTCGCCCTGGATCACATTGTTGTCGATGATCGAAGGAGCCATCAAGCCTTTATCGCAACGGCACAGTGGAATTCTCAATGAAAGCACCAATGTTGGTGTCAAAACCGGCGGATCTCGGGTAGGGGGTCCCGAACTGTGTGTCTAAGGCGGATGGTAACAGGAGGCGGGGGACACAATGTTTACCCAGGTTCGGGCCCTCTCGATGGAGGCAATACCCTACTTCCTGCTTGACTGATCTTGATGATATGAGTATTACAAGAGTTGATCTACCACGAGATCGTAGAGGCTAAACCCTAGAAGCTAGCCTATGATTATGATTGTTGTTGTCCTACAGACTAAACCCTCCGGTTTATATTGACACCGGAGGGGGCTAGGGTTACACAGAGTCGGTTACAAGGGAGGAGATCTACATATCCGTATTGCCAAGGTTGGCTTCCACGCAAAGGAGAGTCCCATCCGGACACGGGACGAAGTCTTGAGTCTTGTATCTTCGTAGTCCAACAGTCCGGCTGTCCGAGGACCCCCTAATCCAGGACTCCCTCACCTGGGAATCCATGAGGATTTTTCTTCCGCTAGATGTCACATGGATCTGAGATCCAGTCTCTTTAAATAGACAATATCCCTCGCGTGGCCGGGGTATTATGTGCAAAAATACCCTGACCTCTCGCATTCGCTCGACACGTGGAAGCTGAAGTTGTTGATGTCTACTACGCAACCTTCTTCTTGTAGACGTTGTTGGGCCTCCAAGTGCAGAGGTTTGTAGGAGAGTAGCAAATTTCCCTCAAGTGGATGACCTAAGGTTTATCAATTCGTGGGAGGCGTCGGTTGAAGATGGTTTCTCTCAAACAACCCTGCACCAAATAACAAAGAGTCTCTTGTGTCCCCAACACACCCAATACAATGGTAAATTGTATAGGTGCACTAGTTCGGCGAAGAGATGGTGATACAAGTGCAATATGGATGGTAGATAAAGGTTTTTGTAATCTGAAAATATAAAAACAGCAAGGTAGCAAGCGATAAAAGTGAGCGTAAACGGTATTGCAATGCTAGGAAACAAGGCCTAGGGTTCATACTTTCACTAGTGCAAGTTCTCTGAACAATAATAACATAACTGCATCATATAACTATCCCACAACATGCAACAAAGAGTCACTCCAAAGTCACTAATAGCAGAGAACAAACGAAGATATTATGGTAGGGTACGAAACCACCTCAAAGTTATTCTTTCTGATCGATCTATTCAAGAGTCCGTAATAAATAACACGAAGCTATTCTTTCTGTTCGATCTATCATAGAGTTCGTACTAGAATAACACCTTAAGACACAAATCCACCAAAACCCTAATGTCACCTAGATACTCCAATGTCACCTCAAGTATCCGTGGGTATGATTATACGATATGCATCACACAATCTCACATTCATCTATTCAAACCAACAGAAAGTACTTCCAAGAGTGCCCCAAAGTTTCTACCAGAGAGTCAAGACGAAAATGTGTGCCAACCCCTATGCATAAGTTCACGAGGTCACGGAACTCGCAAGTTGATCACCAAAACATACATCAAGTGGATCACGTGAATATCTCATTGTCACCACAGATAAGCACATGCAAGGCATACATCAAGTGTTCTCAAATCCTTAAAGACTCAATCCGATAAGATAACTTCAAAGGGAAAACTCAATCCATTACTAGAGAGTAGAGGGGGAGAAACATCATAAGATCCAACTATAATAGCAAAGCTCGTGATACATCAAGATCGTGCCAAATCAAGAACATGAGAGAGAGATCAAACACATAGCTACTGGTACATACCCTCAGCCCCGAGGGTGAACTACTCCCTCCTCGTCAAGGAGAGTGCCGGGATGATGAAGATGGCCACCGGTGAGGGATCCCCCCTCCGGTAGGGTGCCAGAACAAGGTCCCGATTGGTTTTTGGTGGCTACAGAGGCTTGCGGCGGCGGAACTCCCGATCTATTCTGCTCCCCGATGGTTTTAGGGTATATGGATATATATAGGCGAAAGAAGTCGGTAAGGGGAGCCATGAGGGTGGGGGCGCACCCAGGGGGCAGGCGCACCTCCCTGCCTCGTGGCCACCTCGAAGCTTCCCTGACTTCAACTCCAAGTCTCCTGGATCACGTTCGTTCCAAAAATCACGCTCCCGAAGGTTTCATTCCGTTTGGACTCTGTTTGATATTCCTTTTCTGCGAAACACTGAAACAAGGGAAAAAACAGATAATGGCACTGGGTTCTGGGTTGATAGGTTAGTCCCAAAAATAATATAAAAGTGCATAGTAAAGCCCATTAAACATCCAAGATGGATAATATAATACCATGAATACTTCATAAATTATAGATACGTTGGAGACGTATCAACATCCCCAAGCTTAATTCCTGCTCATCCTCGAGTAGGTAAATGATAAAAGAAATAATTTATGAAGTGTGAATGCTAGCAGGTGCATAAGTTTGATCAATGATAATTTCAATCACCTTTTCTAGCATCATCATATGTCATAACAGTAGCTCAACTCATAGAACTTTTCATGATCAAGTAACAAGCTATTCACATGTTAAAGTATAGATCATAAACTTTCTTGAAAACTAACAAACTGTGTTATTAGTCATCAAACAATTACAATTCATCTTATTTTCAGGAAGAGTCTATGTTAGAGCTTTGATTTAGCAAATCCAACATACTCAACTATCATATAGTCTTCCATGATTGCTACCACTGAAAGCATATTTTTAGAACATATAGCATCCATCGAACACAGAGAAAGATAGGGGCTTAATGTTTCGCCTCCCAACTTATTTATCATATAGATAATTTTCAACAATAATAATTCACGATCAAATATATTTGAATGGCCATATATGCTTAGATCTTTCCATCACATGATGCCTGCCAACTAAAGAGTAGGTTGGAATGAGAAGGAATACTACTGACTCTTGCATAAAAGTAAAAGATAGGCCCTTCGCAGAGGGAAGCAGGGATTTGCAGAGGTGCCAGAGCTCAAAGCAAAAACAGAGATGAAAATAATTTTGAGAGGTATGCTTTCATTGTCAACATAACGACCAAGAGTTCCCAATATCTTCCATACTAGATACATTATAGGCGGTTCCCACGCAGAAAGATAAAGTTGTTACTCCCCCTCCACCAACATTCACACTCCAGGGCTTGTCCGAAACAACGGGCGCCGTCCAACTATCAACATTCCTGGGGGAGTTTTGTTTAAATTATTTGCGAATTTGTTTTTGATCTTTTGATCATAGGACTGGGCATCCCAGTTACCAGCCATTTTCTCGTGAATGATGAGCGGAGTCCACTCATCGTGAGAATAACCCACCTAGCATGGAAGATACTGACAGCCCCTAGTCGCTACATGAGCGATTCGGGCATACAAAACAGATAATTGTTTGAAGGTTTAGAGTGTGGCACATGCAAATTTACTTGGAACGGCAGGTAAATACCGCATATAGGTAGATATGGTGGACACTCAAGGAAGAAACTTGGTTCAAGGAATTTGGATGCACAAGCTGTATTCCCGCTTAGTACAGATATTTTGGCTAGCAAAGGATTCTAAATAGCAAGCACCACATGTTAGAGGATCCATAACAATATAACTTCTATACAAATATACCCAAGCATAACTCATTATGTTGTCTTCCTTGTCCAACTTCAACTAATTTGCTCAGGTTTGGAAATAATTAATGGGGATCACAATCATAGAAGATGTCCAAGATAGTATATTTATATGAGAAATCTCTCTTCCTTCAATATTCTTTCATGAATTGTTCAAGTGACCAATACAATGTTTGCCAACCTTCAATAAATTTACCACCTCTACTTCTTATATGTGAAGTCATTACTCCCCATGGGATAAGCATATGAAACATATATAATTTCAGATTTATGGTATTCAAATCATTCAACCATTTACTCATAGGATATAAGTGAAGCACACGAGTAAATGACAAACTACTCCAAAAAGATATAAGTGAAGATCAATGAGTAATTAAATAATTATGTAGCTATGTGAAGACTCTCTCTCATTTAAGAATTTCAGATCTTGGGATATTATTCAAACAGCAAGCAAAACAAAATAAAATGACATTCTAAGAATAGCAAACATCACGTGAAGAAGCAAAAACTTAGGATCAACCGAAACTAACCGATAGTTGTTGAACAAGAAAGGTGGGATGCAAACCGGGGCATCCCCAAGCTTAGACGCTTGAGACTTCTTGACATAGTATCTTGGGATGCATTGGGCATCCCCAAGCTTGAGGTTTTGTGTCTCCTTAATTCCTCTCATATCACGATCTCCCTAAATCTCAAAAGCTTCATCCACACAAAACTCAACAAGGACTCGTGGGATAAATTAGTATGAACCAATGCAAAAACCTTATCCTTTTCTACTGTAACAAATCACTAAAATTATTATTCCACGTTGCATACTAAATGCCTCTGCATATTTAATACTCCTATCCTCAAATAGAATCATTAAACAAGCAAACATATGCAAACAATGTAAACATAGCAACAATCTGCCAAAACAGTACAGCCTGTAAAGAATGCAATATTCATCATACTTCCCTAACTCCAAACATTATGAAATTCTACCATACTGTAGAAAATTTATCAGAGCTTAATATGCAAAAAGTTTCAACATTTTATCATATTCTGACTTTTCTAGGGAATTTTTGCAACAGCGGTAAGCTTTCTGTTTTGAAACAGCAACATGTATACTTGCAAAATAAGCATTGTTAAGGCTATCTTTGACATTTTTATTGAAAATAAAGATGCAAAACATTATTCTAAATAACAGAAAGCAAATCCTAACAAAATAAATTGACGCTCCAAGAAAAAAAGGTATCATGTGGTGAATAAAAATATAGCCCCAAGTAAAGTTACCGATGAACGAAGACGAAAGAGGGGATGCCTTCCGGGGCATCCCCAAGCTTAGGATCTTGGTTGTCCTTGAATATTGCCTTGGGGTGCCTTGGGCATCCCCAAGCTTGGGCTCCTGCCAATCCTTATTGCATAGGCCATCGAATCTTCACCTAAAACTTGAAAACTTCACAACACAAAACTTAACAGAAAATCTCGTGAGCTCCGTTAGCGAAAGAAAACAAAACACCACTTAAAGGTACTGTAATGAACTCATTCTTTATTTGTATTGGTGTTAAATCTACTGTATTCCAACTTCTATATGGTTTATAAACTATTTTACTAGCCATAGTTTCATCAAAATAAGCAAACAACACACGGAAAACAGAATCTGTCAAAAATAGAACAGTATGTAGTAATCTGTAACTAACGCAAACTTCTGGAACTCAAAATATTCTACCAAAACAGGACGGCCTAGATAATTTTATTATTGATCTACTTCAATTGGAATCAGTATTTTATCACGTTCTGGTGATTTTACACAATTGTTTTCGTGAACAGATAGTTTCTGGAATTTTCAGCAAGATCAAATAACTATCATCCAAGAAGATCCTATAGGTCTTACTTGGCACAAACACTAATTAAAACGTAAGTAAATCATCTAACCAGAGGCTAGATGATTTATTTATTACTAAACAGGAGCAAAAAGACAAAGAAAAAAAATAAAATTGGGTTGCCTCCCAACAAGCGCTAACGTTTAACGCCCCTAGCTAGGCATGATGATTTCAATGATGCTCACATAAAAGATAAGAATTGAAACATAAAAAGAGCATCATGAAGAATATGACTAGCACATTTAAGTCTAACCAACTTCCTATGCATAGGGATTTTGTGAGCAAACAACTTATGGAAACAATAATCAGGAAGGGAAAACAAGCATAACTTCAAAACTTTAAGCACATAGAGAGGAAACTTGATATTATTGCAATTCCTACAAGCATATGTTCCTCCCTCACAATAATTTTCAGTAGCATCATGAATGAATTCAACAATATAACCAGCACCTAAAGCATTCTTTTCATGATCTACAAGCATAGAATTTTTATTACTCTCCACATAAGCAAATTTCTTCTCATGAATAGTAGTGGGAGCAAACTCAACAAAATAACTATCATGTGAAGCATAATCCAATTGAAAATTAAAATCATGATGACAAGTTTCATGGTTATCTTTATTCTTTATAGCATACGTGTCATCACAATAATCATCATAAATAGCAACTTTGTTCTCATAATCAATTGGAGCCTCTTCCGAAATAGTGGATTCATCACTAAATAAAGTCATGACCTCTCCAAATCCACTTTCATAATTATCACAATAAGATGCAACATCCTCCAAAATAGTGGGATCATTACTTCCTAAAGTTGACACTCTTCCAAACCCAATTTTATAAATATAATCATCATAAATAGGAGGCATGCTATCATCATAATAAATTTGCTCATCAAAATTTGGGGTAGAAAAAATATCATCTTTGTCAAACATAGCTTCCCCAAGCTTGTGGCTTTGCATATCATTAGCATCATGGATATCCAAGGAATTCATACTAACAACATTGCAATCATGCTCATCATACAAAGATTTAGTGCCAAACATTCTATGTAATTCTTCTTCTAGTACTTGAGCACAATTTTCCTTCCCATCATTTTCACGAAAGACATTAAAAAGATGAAGCATATGAGGCAACCTTAATTCCATTTTTTGTAGTTTTCTTTTATAAACTAAACTAGTGATAAATCAAGAAACTAAAAGATTCGGTTGCAAGATCTAAAGATATACCTTCAAGCACTCCCCTCCCCGGCAACGGCGCCAGAAAAGATCTTGATGTCTACTACGCAACCTTCTTCTTGTAGACGTTGTTGGGCCTCCAAGTGCAGAGGTTTGTAGGAAAGTAGCAAATTTCCCTTAAGTGGATGACCTAAGGTTTATCAATCCGTGGGAGGCGGAGGTTGAAGATGGTCTCTCTCAAAGAACCCTGCAACCAAATAACAAAGAGTCTCTTGTGTCCCCAACACACCCAATACAATGGTAAATTGTATTGGTGCACTAGTTCGGCGAAGAGATGGTGATACAAGTGCAATATGGATGGTAGATAAAGTTTTTTGTAATCTGAAAGTATAAAAACAGTAAGGTAGCAAGCGATAAAAGTGAGCATAAACGGTATTGCAATGCTAGGAAACAAGGCCTAGGGTTCATACTTTCACTAGTGCAAGTTCTCTCAACAACAATAACATAACTGGATCATATAACTATCCCTCAACATGCAACAAAGAGTCACTCCAAAGTCACTAATAGCAGAGAACAAACGAAGAGATTATGGTAGGGTACAAAACCACGTCAAAGTTATTCTTTCTGATCAATCTATTCAAGAGTCCGTAGTAAAATAACAGGAAGCTATTCTTTCCGTTCGATCTATCATAGAGTTCGTAATAGAATAACACCTTAAGACACAAATCAACCAAAACCCTATGTCACCTAGATACCCCAATGTCACCTCAAGTATCCGTGGGTATGATTATACGATATGCATCACACAATCTCAGATTCATCTATTCAAACCAACACAAAGTACTTCAAAGAGTGCCCCAAAGTTTCTACCGGAGAGTCAAGACGAAAACGTGTGCCAACCTCTATGCATAAGTTCACGAGGTCATGGAACTCGCAAGTTGATCACCAAAACATACATCAAGTGGATCACGTGAATATCTCATTGTCACCATAGATAAGCACATGCAAGGCATACATCAAGTGTTCTCAAATCCTTAAAGACTCAATCCGATAAGATAACTTCAAAGGGAAAACTCAATCCATTACAAGAGAGTAGAGGGGGAGAAATATCATAAGATCCAACTATAATAGCAAAGCTCGTGATACATCAAGATCGTGCCAAATCAAGAACACGAGAGAGAGAGATCAAACACATAGCTACTGGTACATACCCTCAGCCCCGAGGGTGAACTACTCCCTCCTCGTCATGGAGAGCGCCGGGATGATGAAGATGGCCATCGGTGAGGGATCCCCCCTCCGGCAGGGTGCCAGAACAGGGTCCCGATTGGTTTTTGGTGGCTACAGAGGCTTGCGGCGGCGGAACTCCCGATCTATTCTGCTCCCCGATGGTTTTAGGGTATATGGATATATATAGGTGAAAGAAGTCGATAAGGGGAGCCACGAGGGGACCACGAGGGTGGGGGCGCGCCCAGGGGGGCAGGCGCGCCTCCCTGCCTCGTGGCCACCTCGAAGCTTCCTTGACTTCAACTCCAAGTCTCCTGGATCAGGTTCGTTCAAAAAATCACGCTCCCGAAGGTTTCATTCCGTTTGGACTCCGTTTGATATTTTCTTTTCTGCGAAACACTGAAACAAGGGAAAAACCAGAAACTGGCACTGGGCTCTGGGTTAATAGGTTATTCCCAAAAATAATATAAAAGTGCATAGTGAAGCCCATTAAACATCCAAGATGGATAATATAATAGCATGAATACTTCATAAATTATAGTTACGTTGGAGACGTATCAGTTGTTAATACACAGAAACCGAGGGGTACGACATTAAATGGAAGGCCGAATATGCTACTTGGAAGTCATCGGTGGAGGAACCCGCCTTGCAATGCCGAAGACAATCTATGAGCCGAACATCTCGTCATTGAAGACTGGTTCGGGGGCTACTGAGGGAGTCCTGGACTACGGGGTCCTAGGGCGTCCGGCCTGTTAGCCATGGGCCGGACTAATGGGCTGTGAAGATACAAAGACCGAAGACTTTACCCGTGTCCGGATGGGACTCTCCTTGGCGTGGAAGGCAAGCTTGGCGATCAAATATGTAGATTCCTTTCTTTGTAACCGACCTTGTGTAACCCTAGGTCCTCCCGGTGTCTATATAGACCGGGGGACTTAGTCCGGAGGCGAGAGATAACCATAGTCATACAGGCTAGACTTCTAGGGTTTAGCCATTACGATCTCGTGGTAGATCAACTCTTTTAATACTCATATTCATCAAGGTCAATCAAGCAGGAAGTAGGGTATTACCTCCATAGAGAGGGCCCGAACCTGGGTAAACATTGTGTCCCCCATCTCTTGTTACCATCATCCTTAGACGCACAGTTCGTGACCCCCTACCCGAGATCTGCCGGTTTTGACACCTACAGTGGGGCCTCGGCCTGACACCAGCCTGCCACCACCTCTTTAGTACCGGTTCGTGACATGAACCAGTACTAAAGGTTCTCCACGAACCGGTACTAATGATCGCCGCATGCCTAGCCGTTGGAACCGGCACTAATGGTCACATTAGTGTCGGTTCAGTTACAAACCGGGACTAATGTGCTTCACATTAGGCCCTTTTTCTACTAGTGCTTGAACGATGCCTCCAAGGAGGACCGATACGCCATAGCGCCACCACCTTCAGCTAGCAAGGCCAAGGCTTTCGCCCGGGATCGTGGGAGAGGAGGAGGGAGGTGGTGAAGAAACCCGACACACACCCTCAGGACGGAGATCGGCACCGGAGCGCCACCGTTGTCGGGGTCGACGGGAGGTCGACCAGGGGTTTCCCTCGTTCTAGGATGGCCACCACCCACCCTCTTTTGCCAGATCTGGTGGCCCAAAGGAGCAGCGCCCAGATCGGCGAGGCAGGACCACAGCAGAGGAGAGGAGACCGGGAAGCAAGGCAGCCGAGGCCGACGGCGCAACCCGTAGCAGCGACGAGCCTCCACCGCCCTCCCCCCACACGGCTAGTGGGGACGGCTAGCACCATCGGCGCCATTCGCCGAATGAGATCAACGCCGTCCTCGCCAATTAGGGCCGCCACCCTGAGATCCAAGGCCTCCTCCATCGTAGAGCAGCAGAGCCTCGCCGCGACCTTCATCGGTAGACGCGCAACAACATCGGCAAGTGCCTTGGGTGGAGGCGGGGAGGGGAGGTGGCGGCAAAGCTAGGGTTAGGTCGATGTCGTGCCGCCCGTGAGGGGCGACGTGAGAACTGGGGGAGGGATGTATGTCCGTCGAGGCCTTGATCTTTCCCAAGACGCATGGTATTGTTCGGGAACGTAGTATTTGAAAAAATTTCCTACGATCACGCAAGATCTATCTAGGAGATGCATAGCAACGAGCGGGGAGAGTGTGTCCACGTACCCTCGTAGAACGAAAGCGGAAGCGTTAAGTAACGCGGTTGATGTAGTCGGACATCTTCGCGATCCAACCGATGAAGTACCGAACGCATCGCACCTCCACAATCTGCACACGTTCAGCTCGGTGACGTCCCTTGAACTCTTGATCCAGCTGAGGCCGAGGAAGAGTTTTGTCAGCACGACGGCGTGATGAAAGTGAAGATGAAGTTACCGACGCAGGGCTTTGCCTAAGCACTACAACGATATGACCGAGGTGGGAATATGTGGAGGGGGCACCGCACACGGCTAAACAATCAACTTGTGTATCTATGGGGTGCCCCCTCCCCCGTATATAAAGGAGGGGAGGAGGGGGCCAGCCGGCCTCATGGTGCGCCCCCAAGGGGGGGAATCCTACTCCTACTAGGAGTAGGTTCCCCCTTTCCTAGTCCTAATATGAGGGGGAAGGAAAGGGGGCCGGCCCCCCTCCCAATTCGGATTGGGCTTGGGGGGGCGCCCCACCTCTTGGCTGCCTCCTCTCTCTTCCACTAAAGCCCATGTAGGCCCATTAAGCCCCCGGGGGGTTCCGGTAACCTCCCGGTACTCCGGAAAATGCCCGAACTCATCCAAACATATCCTTCCAATATATCAATATTCATGTCTCGACCATTTCAAGACTCCTCATCATGTCCGTGATCACATACGGGACTCCGAACAACCTTCGGTACATCAAAACACATAAACTCATAATACCGATCGTCATCGAACGTTAAGCGTGCGGACCCTACGGGTTCGAGAACTATGTAGACATGACCGAGACTCATCTTCGGTCAATAACCAATAGCGGAACCTGGATGCTCATATTGGCTCCCACATATTCTACGAAGATTTTTATCGGTCAAACCGCATAACAACATACGTTGTTCCCTTTGTCATCGGTATGTTACTCGCCCGAGATTCGATCATTGGTATCTCAATACCTAGTTCAATCTTGTTACCGGCAAGTCTCTTTACTCGTTCCGTAATGCATCATCCCCCAACTAATTCATTAGTCACATTGCTTGCAAGGCTTATAGTGATGTGCATTACCGAGAGGGCCCAGAGATACCTCTCCGACAACCGGAGTGACAAATCCTAATCTCGATCTATGCCAACTCAACAAACACCATCGGAGACACCCGTAGAGCATCTTTATAATCACCCAGTTACATTGTGACGTTTCATAGCACACTAAGTGTTCCTCCGGTATTCGGGAGTTGCATAATGTCATAGTCATAGGAACATGTATAAGTCATGAACAAAGCTATAGCAACAAACTAAACGATCATCGTGCTAAGCTAACGGATGGGTCATGTCAATCACATCATTCTCTAATGATGTGATCCCGTTAATCAAATGACAAATCATGTCTATGGCTAGGAAACTTAACCATCTTTGATTAACGAGCTAGTCAAGTAGAGGCATACTAGTGATACTCTGTTTGTCTATGTATTCACACCTGTACTAAGTTTCCGGTTAATACAATTTTAGCATGAATAATAAACATTTATCATGATATAAGGAAATATAAATAACAACTTTATTATTGCCTCTAGGGCATATTTCCTTCAGTCTCCCACTTGCACTAGAGTCAATAATCTAGATTACATAGTAATGATTCTAACACCCATGGAGTCTTGGTGATGATCATGTTTTGCTCATGAGAGAGGCTTAGTCAATGGGTCTGCAACATTCAGATTCATATGTATCTTGCAAATTTCTATGTCTCCCTCCTTGACTTGATCACGGATGGAATTGGAACGTCTCTTGATGTGCTTGGTTCTCTTGGGAAATCTGGATTCCTTTGCCAAGGCAATTGCACCAATATTGTTACAAAAGATTTTCATTGGCCCCGATACACTAGTTATGACACCTAGATCGGATATGAAATCCTTCATCCAGACTCCATTTGCTACTTTCGAAGCAGCTATGTACTCCGCTTCACACGTAGATCCCGCCACGACGCTTTGCTTAGAACTGCACCAACTGACAGCTCCACTGTTCAATATAAATACCTATCCGGTTTGTGACTTAGAGTCATCTGCATCAGTGTCAAAGCTTGCATCGACATAACCATTTACGATGAGCTCTTTGTCACCTCCATAAATGAGAAACATATCCTTAGTCCTTTTCAGGTATTTCAGGATGTTCTTGACCGCTGTCCAGTGATCCACTCCTGGATTACTTTGGTACCTCCCTGCTAAACTAATAGCAAGGCACACATCAGGTCTGGTACATAGCATTGCATACATGATAGAACCTATGACTGAAGCATAAGGAATGACTTTCATTTTCTCTCTATCTTCTGCAGTGGTCGGGCATTGAGTCTGACTCAACTTCACACCTTGTAACACAGGCTAGAACCCTTTCTTTGCTTGATCCATTTTGAACTTCTTCGGAACTTTATCAAGGTATGTGCTTTGTGAAGTCCAATTAAGCATCTTGATCTATCTCTATAGATCTTGATGCCCAATATATCAGCAGCTTCACCGAGGTCTTTCATTGAAAAACTCTTGTTCAAGTATCCTTTTATGCTATCCAGAAATTCTATATCATTTCCAATCAACAATATGTCATCCACGTATAATATTAGAAATGCTACAGAGCTCCCACTCACTTTCTTGTAAATGCAGGCTTCTCCAAAAGTCTGTAAAAAACCATATGCTTTGATCACACTATCAAAATGTTTATTCCAACTCCGATAGCTTACACCAGTCCATAAATGGATCGCTGGAGCTTGCACACTTTGATAGCATCCTTTGGATCGATAAAACCTTCTGGTTGCATCATATACAACTCTTCTTCCAGAAATCCATTTAGGAATGCAGTTTTTACATCCATTTGCCAAATTTCATAATCATAAAATGCGGCAATTGCTAACATGATTCGTACGGACTTAAGCATCGCTACGGGTGAGAAGGTCTCATTGTAGTTAACTCCTTGAACTTGTCGAAAACCTTTTGCAACAAGTCAAGCTTTGTAGACAATGACATTACCGTCAGCGTCAGTCTTCTTCTTGAAGATCCATTTATTCTCTATGGCTTGCCGATCATCGGGCAAGTCAACCAAAGTCCACACTTTGTTCTCATACATGGATCCTATCTCAGATTTCATGGCCTCAAGCCATTTCGCAGAATCTGGGCTCATCATTGCTTCCTCGTAGTTCGTAGGTTCATCATGGTCAAGTAACATGACCTCCAGAATAGGATTACCGTACCACTCTGGTGTGGATCTTACTCTGGTTGACCTACGAGGTTCGGTAGTAACTTGATCTGAAGTTACATGATCATCATCATTAGCTTCCTCACTAATTGGTGTAGGAATCACAGGAACTGATTTCTGTGATGAACTACTTTCCAATAAGGGAGCAGGTACAGTTACCTCATCAAGTTCTACTTTCCTCCCCCTCACTTCTTTCGAGAGAAACTCCTTCTCTAGAAAGGATCCATTCTTAGCAACGAATATCTTGCCTTCGGATCTGTGATAGAACGTGTACTCAACAGTCTCTTTTGGGTATCCTATGAAGACACATTGTCCGATTTGGGTTCGAGCTTATTAGGTTGAAGCTTTTTCACGTAAGCATCGCAGCCCCAAACTTTAAGAAACGACAACTTGGGTTTCTCGCCAAACCACAGTTCATAAGGTGTCATCTCAACGGATTTAGATGGTGCCCTATTTAACGTGAATGCAGCCATCTCTAAATCATAACCCCAAAACGGTAGCGGTAAATCGGTAAGAGACATCATAGATCGCACCATATCTAATAAAGTGCGGTTACGACGTTCGGACACACCATTATGCTATGGTGTTCCGGGTGGCGTGAGTTGCGAAACTATGGAGCATTGTTTCAAATGAAGACCAAACTCGTAACTCAAATATTCTCCTCCACGATCAGATCACAGAAACTTTATTTTCTTATTACGATGATTTTCCACTTCACTCTGAAATTCTTTGAACTTTTCAAATGTTTCAGACTTATGTTTCATCAAGTAGATATACCCATATCTGCTCAAATCATCTGTGAAGGTCAGAAAATAATGATACCCGCCGCGAGCCTCAATATTAATCGGACCGCATACATCAGTATGTATTATTTCCAATAAATCTGTTTCTCGCTCCATTGTTCCGGTACATCAAAAAACATAAACTCATAATACCGATAGTCATCGAACGTTAAGCGTGCGGACCCTACGGGTTTGAGAATTATGTAGACATGACCGAGACTCATCTCCGGTCAATAACCAATAGCGGAACCTGGATGCTCATATTGGCTCCCACATGCTCTACGAAGATTTTTAACGGTCAAACCGCATAACAACATACTTTGTTCCCTTTGTCATCAGTATGTTACTTGCCCGAGATTCGATCGTCGATATCTCAATACCTAGTTCAATCTCGTTACCGGCAAGTCTCTTTACTCGTTTCGTAATGAATCATCCCGCAACTAACTCATTAGTCACATTGCTTGCAAGGCATATAGTGATGTGCATTACCGAGAGGCGTTAGAGATACCTCTCCGACAATCGGAGTGACAAATCCTAATCTCGATCTATGCCAACTCAACAAACACCATCGGAGACACCTGTAGAGCCTCTTTATAATCACCCAGTTATGTTGTGACGTTTGATAGCACACTAAGTGTTCCTTCGGTATTCGGGAGTTGCGTAATCTCATAGTCATAGGAACATGTATAAGTCATGAATAAAGCTATAGCAACAAACTAAACGATCATCGTGCTAAGAAAATGGATGGGTCATGTCAATCACATCATTCTCTAATGATGTGATCCCATTAATCAAATGACAACTCATGTCTATGGCTAGGAAACTTAACCATCTTTGATTAATGAGCTAGTCAAGTAGAGGCATAGTACTGACACTCTGTTTGTCTATGTATTCACACATGTACTGAGTTTCCGGTTAATACAATTCTAGCATGAATAATAAACATTTATCATGATATAAGGAAATATAAATAACAACTTTATTATTGCCTCTAGGGCATATTTCCTTCAGGGATGATCAGTACCCTGTGGAGGCTGTAGGCGGTGGATGAACACTAACCCATGGAGAGATGCCACAAGGGAACCAATGCCCCCCGGGTCCATTCTCCATATATTTACAAGTTTCTACAATTGCTATCAATTTACCTTTATTATTTTAGTTACTATCATCCTTTGCAATTATTAATATCATTTTGCTTTTAACCTTGTGGCTAGCAAGAACAAGGAGAGTGACAATCCCCTTGTCTTTGTTGGTTAAAGCAATTATTTTGTTTGTGTGTAGGTTCTGCTAATGTTGTACATGTGTTGCTTCTACTGGTTACATAAATCTTGGTTCTTAACTGAGAGAACTACTTTCTGCTGTTGTGCTACATCACCCTTCCTCTTCCGTAAAATCCAATAACTCCTACAGGAGTAGAAATATATGTGAGGTTGCACCTAGTTTGTTCATTTAACTCTAATCCAGTCCACTTATTAGTTCCTTCTAATCTACACGACGGTGTTTCGATTCAAGATAAGGTCTACACAAAAAAGTAGCACGTCTATGTTGTGGTTCCATTCAGGCAATCGGTTCGTCATTTCATCAATTGTAAATGTTTAATTTTGTGTTCATGTTTGGAGCTATTTTGGATAATTTTTATCAAATTTATCGCGCATGGTCGACAGTTTGAAATTTCCTTTGGCCACTAGCTTCATCTCGCAGTTCCACACGACTTCGTGTTGCATGTTTTCTCTTTCGACGATTGTAGATGAGCATATCTACATCATCCTCATGATTGTACATATGCATATGTGTGGTCTGGCTTAACGACACTCCTTAATCGTTCCTTTGGGCCTCTGTCACACGTCCTGTTACGCTGGCACCACCGTCGGCATGTTCCTCTTGGTCTCCTCTCCCGCATCCTACTGCACTGCCATCATTGTCGCCGTCATTCATCTCAGCCTCCTCTCCCGCGTCCTACCATACACTAGAGCGGTTGCCGGCGTTGTTCCTCTCAGGTTTCTCTCCCACATCCTGCTACACTTGCTCCACCATTGGCGTCATTCGTCTCGGCCTCTTCGCTTGCATCTTACTATCTATCACCGGCGTCGTTCCTCTCGGCCTCCTCGCATGCGCCCTACTATAGTGTCGTCCATGCCGTTTGTCTCAGCCTACTCGCCTGCGTCCTACTATACTATCACCGGAGTCGTTCCTTTCGGCCTCATCTCCCGCATCCTACTGCACGAAGCCGCCATGGCGAGCACACTACATTTCTCCTCCCCCATCCTCTACCTTAGTGCCCTTCCATTCGTCCTTCCACAATGACTTTCTCTGCGATGATGCTAGCATCTAGTTCACTGCGCCGCCGACGAGATCCCTCGCCCATGACTCCATGCTCGTTTTGTCGAACGCGACACCGCGGCCACCGTCCACCGGAGTCACCAAGGCCTGCTGTAACTCGATGGGTTATGTCTAACAGTTAACTCTTAATCATATCTAGTGTATGCAACCAAACACCGTGAAGTTGCATCAGCAGACCAATGAAGGACACCAAACACCATGCAAAAATTGCTCCCGTAATGCAGGCAACCTACATGTGGGCAATCAAGCGATGTGCAAATGATGATTTTTTTCCTGTTTTTCTCACCAAGGCTCAACTAAAACATGTATGCAATGCAGGCAAAATCCATGTGAGCAACCAAACATGCCCAAGAAAGATGCCAAGCTGCTCATCCACATGCACACGCCCCTCTAGTCCCACCCGTCCATGCACGCACACAAATCACACACACACACACATAGAGCACAAGCTCTAGCACCGCATTTTTTTATAAAGGTGTATTTATTGATTAAAAACGAAGCATTGTGAGGATACAAACCCAAAAAACACACACCCAATCTCTTTATAATTAGGATGCATACAATCAACACCAACACACGCACACACAAAACACACAAGTACAACAATGACCATATCAACACCAACCATCTCATGACAACACAAAGAGGACGAGATTCTCCAACATCAACTCCTTCAAGAAGGGGGCGACACTCAAGCGTCACCATCACCGTCAGCGGATCCAACCACTAAGAGCAGAATATCAACATCAACTCCCTTAACCCTCCCGTGTCACCCCCGCTCAGGCGGCACCGGAGGCGCCTGATCCCTAGCCAGCGCCAGTTCCCTGGCTGATCCCCTGGATGCTGTTGCCGCCGGCGCTTGTCTCGTCGAAGGCAGAGGGCGGAGGAGGCACGCATTGACGGTGCGTCGGGGCAGGGATGCACAGTGGCGGACGCGTGCAGATGGAGGATGTGGAGGTGAAGACACGATGGTTGCATCGTTGGGGTGGATGGATCGAGTGAGGCCAGTCCTTGGCGGTGCCATCCGAGGCGTTACTACCATGGCGGGCAACGGCGACAGGGGCCCGCCTTGGGTCCGATCTGGGCCAGCGGGTTGCTGCGGCCGCTAGGAGATTTGGCCAAATTGACTGCTGTCCAAGGGAGGCAGCGGCATGGGTCTTTTTGGGTCTTTTTGGGACTGATCTCCTCTACAACCAGCCGGTGGTGTGGGGGCTACTGTCTTATCTCGAATAAAGGTGGTTGTCCCTATTGTTCTTCGAGTTTCAAACCACAAATCTGCTTCATGCCAGCCTCCTCGATTTGGATGCCTAGGAGTTCTAGTCTTCCTCTTGGAGATCTTAGCTATTGGCGCATGGTGCCACTGAATATCTAGATCGGAATTGATCCGGCCGGGCGCGCCCTTATCTTCGTCCAAAGAGGCTTGATGAGGGCGTGGCGCGAAGCTTTGCTATCTTGCTAGTGCAATGGGACATGTCTAAATATAGATTTCCATGCATGGACAGTGGTGAAGAAAGTCATGATGGCCGTGATTGGAGGCTTGTAATGGCGGAGAGGAGTTTCACTACAAAAAGAACACTTCCGTGATGGTACGTGTTTGTCATAGTAGGTCACGTTTTCTGTCATGCATGTACATCCATGACGATTTTATGACAGAATCAAGATAGTCATACCTGTGTTGTCCTAGAAGTGTTCCATGACATTACCAAAGTTGGCGACCAGTGCAAATAAAAGCCGCAGCAAAACAAGTCCACAACTGAAACCACATCAGAAGAGCTCAAGAAACAATATCCTGGGTACCCAATGCTGGCAAGATGCTTAGCAAGCTTATTAGCTTTCTCTGTTTGGCTCTTAAATCCTCCAGCGCTTGCTGTTGCACAAGAAAGTATGCATCTGAATTCTGCAGGGACTTCCTCAGTCCTTCGGCTTCTTGCCGCAGCAGAGCTGACTGATGCCTTTCAGCTTGTAGCTGAGACTGAAGAAGCCGAAGTGATTTAGGCAGCGAGGTCGAAGAGCTTGTGCCAGCGGTACTAGGCAGTAACTCGAACACTACATCAACGCAGGACTGTGGGGTTTTCTCACTGTCTACAAGATCGTTTTTATCACCTTTCTTGGAGACCAACAGGGTTGTCTCGCTATCTTGAACCTTATATGCATTACTTTGTCTACCCACTACTAGGAAAAGGGCTATAGATGATATGGCCACTAATGGCGCACCAAACATGTGGTGCGCCATTACTATATACTAATGGCGCACCATGTGTTGGTGCGCCATTAGTGTGAAAATACTAATGGCGCACCACATCCACGGTGCGCCATTAGTAATTTTTTTTTAATTTTTTCAAAACTACTAATGGCGCACCGTGGGATGGTGCGCCATTAGTAGTTCAACTAGTAATGGCGCACCATCCCATGATGCGCCATTAGTAATTATGTTTCAATTTTTTTTTCAAATTTTTATTTTATTTTTTAAACTACTAATGGCGCACCGTGGGACGGTGCGCCATTACTAGTTCAACTACTAATGGCGCACCAC
>NC_057805.1:471111127-471111841 GCF_018294505.1 Triticum aestivum | reverse complement strand
TTCCCATGTGATATGTGGTCTATTTGTTGGGAAAATTAACAAATATGAATTTCGACTTTATTTGCAAAATCTCTCTGGAATTTCTTAAAATGGGCATAACTTTTGCATACGAACTCGGATGAAAAAGTTTTTTATATGAAAAATCATCTACTCGAAAAGTTACATCCGAATTGAACCGGGGGAACCCCGTTAAACATTTTCAAAATCCTCAAAAACCTAACAGAAAAAAAGATACGGGGCTTTTAAGATCTGGAGAGGCAAAAAAATTCAAAAAAAAATCAAACTTACTAATGGCGCACCTGCCCATGGTGCGCCATTACTATCTTCCCGCCTTCAAAATTCAAAATAAATAAAATAAATAAAAAAAAATTACTAATGGTGCACCTGCCCATGGTGCGCCATTACTATCTTCCCGCCTTCAAAATTCAAAATAAATTAAAAAAATAAAAAAAGTTACTAATGGCGCACCTGCCCATGGTGCGCCATTAGTATCTTCCCGCCTTCAGAATTCAAAATAAATCAAAAAAATAAAAATAAAAGTTACTAATGGCGCACCTGCCCATGGTGCGCCATTAGTATCTTCCCGCCTTCAAAATTCAAAATAAATAAAAAAATAAAAAAAATAGTAATGGCGCACCTGCCCACGGTGCGCCATTACTATGCCGTATATATGGCTGGGCGTGTCCTCTCCTCCTTACCTCTTCATTCTTCTCC